>NC_137654.1:29836092-29901092 GCF_963422515.1 Blennius ocellaris
GTTCTATCTAGTTATAATCAACGTGATTGTTTCTTTGTTCCACATTTAAATGAATTGTGTCCTTTTCTTTTTTTTTTTTTTTATTATCCATATATCTTTTGAGCGCTTTCGAATGGATAATGGATTTTTTTTTTTTTTTTTTTTACTTCTTCTCCAAAGTTAATTGCAAGAGAAGGAATGCGTAACTTATGCAGTCTAATGATCTCGCCGACACTGAACAATGATGCCTTTTCTATTTGAAAACATCTTCCAGCCTCGTTATTTTGCCCTCGACACTCAATCACGGAAGTAAAATCTCACCAATAAGTCTTTAAATCCACTCTCAAGTTAATTACACATTATTTATTGTGCATTAAAGTGTATTTTCCCGGCCCGTGCAGAAGCCCCCCCCCCCCCCCCCCCAGCCGCAGCACAATATGGCGGCTGCAGCATCCTGCAGCACGGCTCCCTCCAGCTCTGGGCCGGCCTTGTTATTGCAGCTGTGTTGTCGACAATACATCTCTTGTTGCTGCACAGCAGGAGGCGGCTCAGCGCTTCTGGCCTCTGTGTGTGTGTGTGTGTGTATGTGTGTGTGTGTGTGTGAGTGTGTGTGTGCTCTCACACGTTATGATCACATTCCTCCCCAGCATTCAGACAGTTTCCATGAGTGGCCTTTTTTCTTTTTTCTTTTTCTTTTTAATTCCGTGAGCTGTAACTGTATTTGTCTTGGAAAGACTCATAACCTCTATAAATCTCTTAACACGCGCCCGCCTGCCGCATTTGCATGTACACAGATATATTGTCTCTCTCTCTCTCTCTCTCACACACACACACACACACACACACACACACACACACACACACACACACACACACACACACACACAGGCAGGCAATTTGCATGTGATTATTTGCATATTGTACGAGGCGAGGACCACCCACTGCTCGGCGTGTGCAGCATCTGGCTGATACACCGCTTTACATGATGCGTCGCTGCTAAAGGCCAGCGTCGTCCCCAGACTGACAGGCAGACAAGGTCACCTTCAGCCGGGAGGGGCGGAGGTGGAGGTGGAGGTGGAGGTGGAGGTGGAGGGGCATCAGAGGAGAGATGGATATCTTGTGAGGCGGCGACCACCAGATATAAAAACAACACAAATCACACGCGGTGTTACCGGGTCCCCGCCGCCCGTCCTGGCCCGGTGTGTCGATGCCGTTATCCTCCTTTGTTGTGCAGGAATCTCCAGCTGTGTGTCGCCGACGCTCCGTGTTCTCGCTTTTTCTGCGTTTGCGGCACAAGGCTCATAAATATTACGACGAGCGACGCGGTCAAGATTGACACGACAAGTGAAGACGGGAAAACTTTTGTCGCGGTTTGGTCACGGAGTGGTGGCCGCAGCCGCTGAAAACACAACTTTTAGAAAATGCTCCGACTCGGTCTTTGTGGAAACGAGGGATAATGTTGTAAAGCGTTCTTCTGCACATGCTCAGTAGAGACAATAAGAACAACGTTTCCTCCAGACTGTCATGACTCTCAGTCCAGGTTCTCCTGGGACTTGGTGCTTTTATTTTGACAATCACCGTAATAACAATCCAACTTGGTCGTCTGTCCAGTAGAATGTCTTTGTTCTCCTGTTGTGTGTGCGCGTGTGCGTGTGTGTGTGTGCGTGTGTGTGCGTGTGTGTGTGGTTTCATCACAACAACAAACAACAGCACCCACTAGTGGCACAACATGGTTGTCAGTGTTTCTGCTTTTTCCATGTAAACAGACCTGCTTTATAAAACAGTTCTTTTTTTACTTTGAAGTAACTAAGTTACTCTGTATCTCGATTGCTCTGACACACACACTCTCTCTCTCTCGCTCTCTCTCTCTCTCTCTCGCTCTCTCTCGCTCTCGCTCCGACAGCTGCTCCTACATAAAGACGACTTGACACACTCCCATAAGCCTGCATACACTCTTCTTTTTGAAGCACATGATTTGAAGTGGCACACACCTTTGTCACTCCCCAGTGCATTGTTGAGTGCTCACACACACACGCGCACACACACACACACACGCACACGCACACACGGAGCCTGTCCACCCTTTTACACTCGTACTCCATTAACCCGCACTTCAACCCGAAAGTTTAACATGTGTGTGAATTGTAGGAAGGACAGCATGTGTGTGTGTGTGGGGGGGGGGGGGGGGGGGGGGGCAGGGGTCGATTAGCATTGGCTTAAACTAGCCTTCTCATTTCCTGTCTTCCATTACAGCACTCAATCAGCCCTCAGCTCCATCTCAGCCTCCCCCTGCTCAGGAGACACACACACACACACACACACAGGGTTTGGATTAGCAGTCTGGGCAGACATCCAAAATCGCACAGACACACACACACACACACACACACACACACACACACAGAGGCTGATATTCATATCCTCGGTGAACATTCCTGCTCCTCCACGGCTGCAGTCCAGTCAGTGTTAGTGCGACGTCTCATTACCTCACAAGGCTATGCTAACAAGGCAAAGCTAACAACACAATGGATTCCTGGCAGAATGAAACGGTGGGCCCGTTTAAAGACTCCCCCGGCAACACAAAGGAAGTCTGCCTCCTCCATTTTTATTTTTTTCTCTCTCTTTCTCTCTCTCTCTCTCTCTCCCTGTGTTTGTCTCTCTCACTGAATCCTGACTCATGGGTATTACCTTGAGACCAGACAAGTCTCCGCTCTCTTGAGAACATCCCTGGCTATGCACACACACACACACACACACACACACACACTGGCAAATACACTAACACGCACAGGAAGCCAGGTATCAAAGCGAGGAGGCTTTGAAGCGGCTAAATGAAAGGCTGAAGGCAGAAATGACAATGTTTTCTGGCAGGCTTTAACGGCGTGTCTGTCTGAGAGGCAGAGCTCGGGAAATAAAGTCAGTATTATGATCTGAACACCCAGATATGAGTTCTCCTAACCGCCTCCATCTGTCCTCCCGCAGCCTGCCTTCGTTTGAAGTCTCACTTGGATCTCCGTCCTCCGCGAGGGCATGCGGAGATCGTCCCAGTCTGTGCGTTCGCATCCCGCCGGGCCCTTCCTCTCGCGTTCCGCAGTTAACGGCCATCGTTAGCGAGCGCGTTCTTTATGTCCTCTCTGCTTGCTCGACTCTCCCGGCTCGTCCCTAAAACTTCCCGAGCAGCACGAGTGTGTCGGAGGCGAAGGCAAATATTTAAGTTGGACACGGCCCGGCCGCGCTTTATGGAGCGAGCCAGCCGGCGCTAGGCGTTCCCACCGCCCTGGTCTGAGCAGCGCTAACAGCCTGATGCATCTTTGTTGTTTCCGTCTCGCAAAACCTGCCAGGAGGTGAAAGAGAGATAGGATGGCCCAGTTTAGAGGTGGAGTTGTACTGAAACAATTAGTTTGAATACACGTTTGTCTGCCTGGATTCATTTGCCGATTCGTGCTGATTGCATTCGCTGCAACGTCAAAGTGGTGCGCGGTGCCGGAGACTCTCCAGTGTGTTGAAGGCCGGCGGCGGCGGCCATCAGCCTTCACGTCCTAATTGGTGTCCTCTTGCGAACGCCACGTGACCCGACCGCGCTCCTCTTCCTCTCGCCGCCGCCGGGCCTCGCTCTTTGGCTCCGACCACGACCCGTTCACGTCCTCCGACCGCTTCGTCATCATTTTTCACGCAACTTGTGACTCTGTCGTGGACTGAGTTATGCACGTCGGCAATACGGTGTGTGTGTGTGTGTGTGTGTGTGTGTGTGTGGAGGGGAAGCATGTGTGCTCCAGTTCAAAGGCACACACACACACACACACACACACAGAGAAACAAGAGCAAATCTGCCCACTTTCAGTCTGATGCTCATCCAGTCCAACGTGGCGCCGACAGATGGGCCCAGTGTGTTCAAAGCAGAGGTGCCGATTTAATATCCGAACAGGTCAAACCAAAGGGAGGCAGCGAGAGAGACGCCCCTGTGTCGGCATGGCGAAAAGGTCCTGCCAGCACCACCACAGCTGGGACTCCCCCCTCCTCCCTCCCCTCCTCCCCCCCTCTCCCTCCCTCCACCTCACACACTCCCTCCATCGGCTCCTGTTGCCAGGCAGGGAACAGTTGCTCTCCTCAAACATTGTAATCAGCATTTGCTTAGTGTTTATTATACGGTACGTGCCGGAGGGGAGGGGGGGGGGGGGCGGGCGGCTGGAGGGGGGGGGGGGGGGGGGGGTGCAAGGTGTCCGGGTCATTGGCGTTCAGCAGACGAGGAGAGGAATCCTGATCCTGCAGCCGCTCGCTCTGGACTCAAAGTCCCAGCTGCACGGCTGGGAGGAGAACTGTGCTTATGCTCAAAGCCTGTTTTGTGTGTCTGTGTGTGTGTGTGTGTGTGTGTGTGTGTGTGTGTGTGTGTGTGTGTGTGTGTGTGTGTGTGTGTGTGCACGTGTGTGCGTGTGTGTTTTCACACAGCATTCTGGCGTTTCTTTTTAACAACCCCCTGTCAGTCACTGAGACGTCCAAGATTGCACGAGTGCAGCAGATCTCTTGTACCTCGCCAGTGTATGTTCACACACACTAGTTTTTTTTTGTGTGAGTGTGTGAGATGTGTGTGTGTGTGTGTGTGTGTTCTGTCGTCCAGATGGAAGTGCTTATTGTGTGCTGGTGTGCTGGCGTATCTCTCTGTCTGAGAGAGAGAAAGTCTGGGAGAGAATGAGAGAGAATGGCAAAGAGAGAGAGCAGAGTGGAAAACCCTTCCAATCAGATCCATCATCTTCTCTGTGTGTGTGTTTAATGTGTGTGTGTGTGTGTGTGTGAGTGAGTGTGTGTGTGTGGGAGATGTTCCCAGCCAGCTCTTCCTGCCTTCCTCCTCTAATCTTATCATGTCGGAGCAGCAGATTAGTCCTCCCAGATCTCATCTCTGCCTCCCAATGCCACAATCAGCCTTTTGTTCTGTGCTTGGTGCTCTCTCGCTCTCTCGCTCTCTCTCTCTCTCTCTCTCTCTCTCTCCCCCCCCTCTATGTGACAGGAGCCCCCCCGATCCTGCCCTGCCTCTGGGCATTAGCCAACAGAGCTGTTAGCTCAGCTAGACGAGCTGAGCTTCCCGGCATTCCCAGCTGATGCTGCCGCCGACGCCATTTCCTGTTTAAACTCCTCCCCTTCCTCCTCCTCCTCCTCCTCCTCCCCCTCCTCCTCCTCCTCCCCTGTCCGCCATGTCCTTTGTGTTTAGGATCTGTCTTTCCTCTTTACTCCTGTTTGCACCTCCTGAAGGAAGTCATAGATCTTGGCTGGGTTGTCACCAAAGGGGGGGGTGGGGGGTGGGTGGGGTAGAGGGGGGAGTAGAGGGGGGGGGGGTCACTCTCAGGGTTGGCAGAGGAAGAGGAGAGTGTTGGAGAAGCAGAGAAAATAAACAGAGGTTTCCTGTTAATGAGGTGCACTGGGGGCCGGAGGAGGATCTAGTATTGTTTAAAGCAGCTCTAGTGTTGCCCTGTGGGGGGGGGCATTAGGTTTGAGGGTTACAGGTTGTAACAGGCTGCGAGGCGCTGACCGTATCGTAAACGCCAGTATGAAGACACGCAGTGGAAACACTAGTTTTTTTTAATCTTTGCACTGAGAAGCAGAAGATTCTTTTCTTTCTCTGAACGACAAAAACGGGTTTCTTTTCACATCTTGAGCTGTTTTTATTCTTCCTCCTCCCTGTGAAGTCAGTATTTCCTTGTAGCGTGGCGGTCGTACACCGAAGCCTCCAGAGTCCACTGCACACACACACATTAAACACACACACACACACCAGCACAGCAGCACAAAGAGCTGCAGAGCCACTATAGGCCGAGGGGCCGGCCACCTTGAGCTGGTCAGAGGGAGAATTAACAGACTCTCACAATGGCCACCCTTGTTTCAGCCCCTTGTTCCAGCCCTTGTCTCAGCCCTTGTTTCAGCCCCTTGTTCCAGCCCTTGTCTCAGCCCCTTGTTTCAGCCCTTGTCTCAGCCCCTTGTTTCAGCCCCTTGTCTCAGCCCCTTGTTTCAGCCCCTTGTCTCAGCCCTTGTTTCAGCCCCTTGTTTCAACCCCTTGTCTCAGCCCTTGTTTCAGCCCCTTGTCTCAGCCCTTGTTTCAGCCCCTTGTTTCAGCCCCTTGTTTCAGCCCTTGTTTCAGCCCCTTGTTTCAGCCCCTTGTCTCAGCCCTTGTTTCAGCCCCTTGTTTCAGCCCTTGTCTCAGCCCCTTGTCTCAGCCCCTTGTTTCAGCCCCTTGTCTCAGCCCCTTGTTTCAGCCCCTTGTCTCAGCCCTTGTTTCAACCCTTGTCTCAGCCCTCGTTTCAGCCCTCGTTTCAGCCCTTGTCTCAGCCCTCGTTTCAGCCGCTTTCAGGACAAAACGCTCACAACGAGACAATTTGTGTCCCGAGATAACGGCGACGCGTTTTTATGTTTGTTCGACAAGAAGTGGCGTCTTAACGTCCCGTCATGGTTCCTGCAGTACATGTGACCTGCTGAGAAGTCCGACGAGCCTGCTGAAGAATGGGGGGGGTGGGGGGGTGGAGGAAGGAGGGGGGGCTATTGTGTTGCCCCCAAAGCATGACTCTCAGATTTATATCACCTCGGTGAATAAAGGGGCAGCCTTCTACCCCCGGGGGCTTTCAGGGGAAGCAGGAGGAGGATCGTTGTAATTTTAAGTCAGAGGAAATGAGACGGACTTTCTTTTAACCCGACCCCCCCCATCACCCCCCCCCTCCCCCCACACCTTAATCCAGCTCTATTCTTCCTCCTTTTTACACTTTCTCTTTTTTTGTCTTTCTTCCTCTCCGTAGTGGGTTAGTCAGTCTTTTGGCCTCTGCAGTGAGCGGTGTTCCCAGGGCTTCAGGCCCAGGAGGGGGGGGGGAGATTTGGGGGGGGGGGCAGGGCCATGTTTAGCCTCTGGCAGGACAGACAAAGATGGCCGCCGCCGTGGCGCTCGACTCTACAGGCACCGAGGAATGTCTCTAATCAATTCGGCATTGTGGTTCTTATACGTTCTCTCCCTCGCTCTGTCATTTTCTCTGGCAGGCCTTAAAAAGGGGGGGGGGGGTTGGGGGGAGCTGTCCATCATCTCCCTCCATTTTCTCCCCACGTTATCTACTCATTTCTCCACACCGGGCTGTTTATAGAATTGTGATAATTGAAAGCTACGCTCCCACGACGTGCTCCATATGTCGCCCTCGCCGTTTCCCTCTGCCTCTCCCGCCTGAGAGGCTCGACGCCGCCGCCACGAGCTTCAGGACGCCAACCTGCCGTGGAGAGCGGCAGCCACTCGTGTGAACGGCCGGGACGATGCTGGAAACAGTGTTCGGGTTAGAAATAATTGATGAGTCGAGGGTGAATCCCTGTGATTTTTGTTTTTGTTTTTTTTTACCAGCAGAAAATGAAACGTTCAGGCGTCACAGTGCCAGAACCTACGCTCTCCTTAAAGTATTAATTATGCGTCGGCTCCAGATTAACGGCTGTTCCCGCTGTGTGTTGGCGTAGCGGACGAGAGGTGGAGGGGACGTGACGTCATCTGCACGCGTCCCCTCACGCGTGGTCGTGTGATGTAGCGCCGGGCCGCCTCTTTAGCACGTCCAGCCTCACTCACTCGCTCACTGCTCGTCCTTCCTTCACACACACAGTGTTTAAAAAAAAAAGGCTGGAGAAGTGGAGGAGTGAAGAAGAGGAAGGGAGAGGAGAGAGAATGTGGGTTTGAAGGGGAGGCGGTGATTTGCTTGGCTGCAGCTCCGTCTCCTCCCCGGTGACATAATAGAACAATGTACTCTAAAGACTGTAAATATCTTTACTCTGACCTCATGTTCCTACACACACACACACACACACACACACGCAGGGCGGATGTTAAGCTGTCTGTCTTAGATTACTCGTCTCTTCGCCGCTTCCCATTTTGTTCCACAAGCTTTATTTGTCCTGCGGTGTCGGCGAGGCTGCAGGTGTCTCTGTGAGTTCCCGGCGCCGCGGCCCGGTCCTTCATAAATAAAGACCGCCGGGGCCAATGAGAGCGCGACGTCCTGTCAAACCGCTGCGACGGCCAGTTGGACTCATGCGAAGGCGCAATAAATATTTTATAACATGAAATGAAAACAGTATTTTGCCCCGTTTCCATCCCCTCAACTATTTTCTCCTTTTCCTCCCCCCCCCCCTCCTCTCTCCCTTGGATTCCGTTCCCGCCTCAGTGCTGCCACCTGCTGGCCACTGCGGGCACCACAACCCTCTCCTGCCGCTGCACTTCTTTAAAAGTCCAGTAGGTGGCAGCGCTTCACACTGTGAGGAAGGAGTTTTACTGTACCTGTGCATGTACAACCTGTAAAAAAGCCTTGACAGCGCGTTAAATACGCAGCAGCTCATTTGAGCGTTGTGATTAATTGAAGAGGAACTAGAAGCAGGAGATTGATTGTGCAGTTTCCCCTCCTCCGCCCTCCTCCTCCTCCTCCTCCTCCTCCTGTCCTTCCTTCCTCCAGCAGCGGCAGCCATCCCACTGTTTACTTTATTAAAGCTCTAAATGCTCGACAATCCCTTTTTAATTGACTTGGTCTCTCCGCATGCTTCCTGGCATCGGCCTGCGAGTCATAAACTGTGCATCTGCAGAGCGCCGCTCGCTGCCAAGAGGCCAGTCTGTGACGTCCTAATCAAACAAAATGATGGCTGTTTATTTTTGTGTGTGTTTGTGTGCGCGTGTGTGTGTGTGTGTACGCGCTCGCTCACTCGCCCCGTGTGTCTCTGTTGCAGAGTAAACGGGACCATCTGCTGATGAATGTGAAATGGTACTACCGCCAGTCAGAGGTGCCCGACTCCGTCTACCAGCACCTGGTCCAGGGACCGCAACAACGAGAACGGTGAGGAGAACACTCCTGCACGTACAGGCAGAATCCTCAACACACACACACACACACACACACACACACACACACACTCACACACTCACACACACCTGCCTCGGGTGACGTGCCGGCGGGCTGCGAATTGCATTTCAAACAGAAAACTAGAAGACGGCGTCCCGGTAAGCCGAGACAATCCGTTCCCCGGGTAACGGCTCCTCCGGGCCAGACAGCAGCGGCGTGGAGTGTTAATAACCTGCGGTGTCACACACACACACACACTCCCTCTTCACACCGCCATCACACACACACACGCAGTGTGAAAAGTCACTTCCACACCACTGAAAGACCCCGTCGGGGAGGAAAAGTGCATTTACTGTACACCTGTAAATAGATTTACATTAGACTTCAAGAAAAACGACAAATTGTACAACAGAGCCTCCGTCTAACCGACGAACATCGACGACATTGATTCTTGATTTCTCGCCTTCAGCAGAGACCTAATTGGTCACTCGTGTCCCGTAATGTTCCGCTAATCCTCCTTTAATCCTCATGAAAGGTTAGAAAACAGGATAAACAGTGACTCCTGGAAGAGTAATGTGTCTGTTTCACTCCTGGTGGGAAGGAATCGATGACTCCGCTCTCCATTAATTCCTGAACGTCGATCTCTGCAGCAACAACAACCTGTTTATCTTTTCCTCACGTAGGAACAGTTTGTGTCCCAACAGGGATTAGTCATAATCATACTTTATGAATCTCCGTGGGGAAATTCCTCTTTTTTTTTCCTCCATTAAAGATGCACCGACACCAGTATCAGGGACGACTGGTACTCACAAAACCTCCCTGATGCTACGCCAGCACTACTTAAATCAGGTTTTATGGTAATTAGTGTGGTATATTACTTTATTTTAAATATATATATATAAATAGATGCCAAAAACAATAATGTTACTACTTATAATGATGAGAAATTACTGTTATGAATAATCATAACAATAAAAATGTTATCAATAATCAACCGTCAGTAGTAATAATATATACTTTCTGTCCAAAAAGAAGTAGGGAGTAAAAGGGATACTTGGTTGTTATTTGGACTTTAAACAAAACGTTTGACAGAACTTTGATATTTTTGAAACACAAAGTAAACGATACAAAAAAAAAAAAAAGTCAAAGGATGTAGAACAAAGTCCCGCATCCCCGTTAGCATTTAGCATTTAGCATCTCTCGTCAGCCGGAGCTTTTCTCACCCGACCTCAACAAACACAACTTTAAATATAATCTGCCTTAAAACCAGAAACAGCCATGAAACCAGAGAGCAGGTGAATTATACCTTCTTGTTACTCTGGATGTACACAGATCGGACCCTCACGTTTAAACCTGGATTATGTCTTTGATTTATTACATATGAAGCAGAATATTGACATGAATTCTTTAGAGTTTCAGCCTGTAAGCCGACACGTTCAGCCCGACGTCGCCTCAAGTCGGCGAAACGGTTTCTATAATAATCTCTACATTTAAACTTAAAAGGTTTTATTTTAGATTCGATTCAAATTTATTGTCATTACAAATGCAACGAAATGCAGTTTAGCATCTAACCAGAAGTGCAATATCGCAGATATTATACACAGATAAATATATATGCATACCAAAGTACATTTCTATTATATATAGATGTACATATATACAGATACACACATCTAAATAATAAATAAATAAGGAACAGTGTGAGGTTGCTATTACTAGTATTTACATTAATTACATTATATTATTATATTATTTTGTTGGGAATATCTATATTTTCACCAAAAATCTAACAATTACTACAGATCAACATAAATTCAATTTTAATGATAATTTCAGGGTGCAAAATGCAGTGAAACGTCCTGAGCGCTTCTGCTGTAGTTTGGTGCATTCTGGGTATTTTTTACAAACGTGAAATCAAAGAATCTCACACTCTGAATATATGAATTAAAATATATATATATATATATATATTAGTTTTATGTTTTCACTTCCGACTGATATTCCAGTCATTTGAGATTCCCCCCGTTCTGTTGTGTCGTTTCGATGTTTCGCCGCTCTTATTTATTTAATGTGGTATTTATTGCCGACGTGTGTTTTGTGTCCCACAGACTCTGGCCGGGAGCTCGTCATCACAGACCCGGTGGTCCGCAGTCGAGAGCTCTTCATCTCCGACTACGTGGACACCTACCATGCTGCTGCTCTCAGGTAAACACACACACACACACACACACACACACACACACACACACACACACACACACACACACACACACACACACACTTTTTATTTAATGGCTGTGGTTTAAATTTGACCGTGTTCTCCGGAGTGAGACGTCTGTTCATGTAATTCGCCATGAAAAAGCAGCATTTATATCAAAAGGTGCGATTAAATTGATTTAATCAGGTTTTAAAAAAAAAATTCAGGAATACGATTTATTCTGAGAATATGATTCACAAGTACTCTGAGTACTTTAAGGCAATGTGGAGATAAACAAGCTTTTTGTTGATTTATTGAGCGTCGGGGACACATGAGGTTTGTCCGCAACGCTATTAGACACAAATGTTCGATATTTAAGGGTTTTAAAGTCTCTGTAAAGGTTTAATAAACACATAAGCTACTGGTCGGCGTTGAACCGACACCCCAGATCAACACACGACCCTCGTCCTGGTGTTTGTAATTAGACTTCGACTTTCTTTATTGTCATTGCACAGTCCATCACACAGTGAGGAAACTGGCAACCAAGTGTCGTTGCTTAGCAACCGGCAAAAAAGGCATTTAAAAAAAAACGTATTTAAATATGTTTTAAAAAAGTAGTGCAAACAGACGAACATTTAAAATAAGGTGCATGTGAATGACAATTAAAAGAGCAGGATGAGAAATGGGACAGATTAACATTGAATAATTTGATAATGACGATACCCCCCCCCCCCCACACACACACACACACACACACACACACACACACACACACACACACACACACCTCCTCCCGGTTTTCCCCTCTAAGCAGACCCATGTGTGAGCTGCAGCGGCGGCGGTGGAGCCACGTCTTCCACATGGCCGCCGATTTCAGGGAGAATTAGCTGCAGCAGCTCCTCGCTGTGATTAGCCTCGTAGAGAAACGGGGAGGGAATTCCAGCGCCGTGCCGTAACGTCTGAAGACGCTTCTCCTCACCTTTAATCTGTCCCGGGTTGAGGAACGATACTGTTCCTCTTGTCGTCGTCCCCCCCCCCCCCCCCCCCGAGCCCGACGCCGCACTGCTGGAAACAGGAAATGGTATCAAGATGTGGTCGAGGCCACGCCGACACTTTCAGCCGCTGGGTAGGGCTGCGGCGGCCGGAGCGCCCCCCTCTGGCAGCAGGAAGTCGGCAGGCGGCGATGAACGGAGCTCCAGGAGCGTCTCGTTAAAGTTCCTCCTCCTCCTCCTGCTGCTGCTGCCGCGTCTGTCATGTTGTTGTTGTTGTTGTTGTTCTAATAAAGCCCGTCTTCTCTCCTGCAGGGGGAAGTGCAACATTTCCCATTTCTCCGACATTTTTGCTGCCAGGGAGTTCAAAGCCCGCATCGACTCCTTTTTCTACATCCTGGGCTACAACCCAGAGACCAGGTGAGGAGCTGACGACACTCAACCAGCAACATTCAGCATTTCTCCATACGAGCACGGCTGGAAACGTTTTGTCTTGTCTTGTTTTCTTTTGTTTTGTTTTCTTTTCTTTTCTTTTCTTTTCTTTTCTTTTGTTTTGTTTTGTTTTCTTTTCTTTTCTTTTCTTTTCTTTTCTTTTCTTTTCTTTTAGGTTATTTTATATTTTATATTTTGTTTTGTTTTTTTTAGTTTATATTATTTTATATTTTATTATATTTTATTTTATTCTATTTTTTATTTTATTTTAGTTATTTATTTATTTTTATATTTTATTTTATTTTATTTTATTTTCCCCACCATCAAGGCACCTTTAGTTCTTCCATATGAATCAAAACACAAGAAAACCAAAGATATATTTTATTGTTTTTAATCGCCCCCCCCCCCCCCCCCCCCCCCCCTGCTGTGGGGCGTCACACGTGATGCCGGGAAGTCGTTACTCTCATATAATCACTTTTTTCCAGTAACCAGTAATCTAACGTGTGACTATGTCCAAACCAGTAATCAGATTACAGTTACTTCTCCAGGTCACTGTGTGTCTGCACTCTCACCTGACCCCCCCCCCCCCTTCCTCTCTCAGCCAATCACAGACCAGCTCGCTCTAGCGGTGCATTCAGGTGATGCAAAAGAGTAGGAACTAACACACATAATCAATAAACCTCATCAGTGCTACAAGAACACAACTGCATAAAACAAAAAACAAAAATATATATATATATATATATATATATGTAGTCAGCTGCTGAAAGTAACTAGAGTGACTTGTATTCTAACTTGGTTACTTTTAAGAGCAAGTATTCAGTATAGTAACTGAGTTACTTTTAAAAGGAGTAATCGGATTACTTTTTCAAGGTAACTGTGGCAGCGCTGGGTGTCGAACGTAAGACCCGTCGGCCAAAACCACCGAGCAGATTGTATAAAAAGTTCAAACAAAACCTTAATTTATTTATTTATTAAATTGTTATTTTTAGCTCATTTCTTAAGAGTAACAACAACAACAACACTCAGACCTGAGTTGTGATTTGCAGCCATTGAATGTTTTGGTAATGGAGTATTCTCCTGAATATTCAGGTCTATAATTAATCGAGTAACAAGATAAAATGTAGTTTTGCTCAATTAAAACCCGTTTCTGAATATTGAATAGAACATAAATCACCTAATAACAACTCATTCCTTTCCTTCTTAAGAAACCGTTATTGACATTTATTGCATGCATTTCTTTGAAAAGTAGTAACAGTTTGTCAAAAATGTTAAATTAAAATAAATTTAATTACTTTCCACATGTTTTTTCTCTCAGTATCAACAATAAATAAATTGCTGGTTCATAAACGCTGCCTTCAAATTGAGCAGCAGTTCATTTTTGTTTTGCTTCACTTGGTCGTTTTCACGGTTTTCTGTCCCGGCGGCGTCACACTAAAAAGAGTCCCTGTGAAACGTGAGCTTTGAATTGAGTTAAATGAAGAAGAAGAAATTCCTCTGTTGTTTTGTTTTTTTGGTGTGTAACGGCGGCACTCGAGGAATCGTTGCAGCCATGCTGTCAGGGTGAGACTGTAAAAATACCCATAATGCAACAGCTATAGGAGCAGTTTTTTTCATATATTTCAGTGTATTTTCCATAATTAAAGGAGCTTTGTGTTTAAGATTGTTGTCCGTTTCGCTTGGAATTGCACAAATATCGTTTCTATTGTGTATACTCCGAGCCACAACAACAACAAAAACACTTTAAAGTATACATTTAAACGTTATTATCGCAGTATTTCACCGGTCCGGCGCACTCAGCAGGACGTTGGTCTGAATTTAGCCTCAGAGCTTAAAATGTGTCTGAAAACGTTGGTTGAAGAAATTGGAGCGACGCAGCGCATATGGTAATTTTTTATTTTTCTTTTTTTTCTTTTTAATATTGTGAGATTTAATCGGATTGGACCACAATGCAGATAATTTAATCTTTTTATTATGTCTGTTAAACGGCAGCTGCAGCCATGAAATGTGCAGCATTCCTTTAAAAAAGAAAAAAGTGTCATTTATTCTTCATGAGCTTGGGTTCCACTCCGTTTAAACTGGGAACTAAAGTAAAACCTGTTCAGATCTTATCAATACAATTAAAACTTAGTTGCTTGTTTTTAGACGGCATTTGTGTCAGTAAATAGTGAAACGTACTCTTTCTGCTCTTGTCACATTTAAATCCTCGTCTGCTTCGTTCCCAGAGGCTTTCAGGTGTTTGAAACGTCACTAATTCTAGATATTCTGGCTTTTTTTGCATCACCAGGAACATTAATTGTAAAATAGTGAATCGACTTGAATGTGTTTCTATCGCTTCTGCAGTCTATTGATATTTCACCCTGAATTCTCAACGTTTTGTGACGAAGGAAATTCCATGATTCCATTTTAGAGACTTTTTTTTTTTTTTATGAGATTTTGTGAAAACGCGTGGGTTTTTAGTTGTGTGACGTCACTCTCGAATGGATGGATGGATGGATGGAGGATCTCTGAATTCCGTGTGGAGGAATTAAGAAGGAGAGTCTGAGGTGAAGTTGTCAGTCTGGATTAAACCAGATGAACTGACCTCTGATTGGCCGGATTACCGGGACGCGACTCTGGATTAAAGTCTCTGTTGTGACGGGGCTCCTTGGAAAAAAGCTCACGTGTTGCGCTGATGACAGTCCTTGTTATTGGCGCAGTGGGCTGCCGGTAGGGAACCCCCTCTTCTGGGGGTCCCCGCTCAGCCTCCTTCCTCCTCCTCCTCCTCCTCCTCCGATCGCTTGGTATTCTGAGCATGATGTCTGCCGCGCTGCAATTTCACTCTTGTTTATTAATGCGTAGATATATACGAGAGGAAGTGTGTGCGTGCGCGCGCGCGTGCATGTGCATGTGCATGTGGGAGGGTCGCGGCACATGCTCAGTCGCGTCTGTGGAGGCGCGAGCCCCGCTCGCGACGACGCCGTACGTGCCTTGCTGAGGTCACAGCACAAGCTCAGCGCGCGCCTCTCCGGAGCGGCTCGCGCGTCTCCATTTTGAGCACCTACCAATAAGGTGCGCGCGCTCGCTCGCGCGGCGGAGAGCTTCCAGCGGCGCCGGGCGTTCCGCACACCGTGTCAGCGCTCCCGACCTCAGGGCTCGATGTCAGACATGGACGATCTGTTCAGTCCCCGGAGGTAAGGTGGTGGCGCGCGCTCCGGTTGTCGCGCTGTTGTTTTTTTGTTTTTTTTTGTTGTTTTTTTTTCCCCCCGGACGGCGGTGTGACGGAGCGGCGCGGCGCTGCGCGGTACGGAGCGGCGCGGCGCTCGTCCGCCGCGTCGCTGTCATTGTGCGGACCGGCGCGGCTGTCGCGTCGCGGGGGATGGAAACGAGCGTGCACACTGCGTGTGTGTCTGTGTGTGCGTGTGTGTGTGTCAGTTAGTCTGTCAGCGTGTGTGTGTGTGTCAGTCTGTCAGTGTGTGTGTTGGGAGCTGCGGGGAGACTGGAGCTCGAGCGCCGCCACAATGGGGGGAAAATATCTCGCCTTTGTCTCGCGCGTTTCCACCGCAGCCGAGCTCCGCTCCGGAGCCGGAGCCCCGCCGCGGCGTCCCCGGCACCCGACACCCGTGCACCCAGCCTGGGCTCGTGACGGCGCCGGGAGCCGGAGAGGCTTCCCCCCCCTCCCTCCCCCTCCTCCTCCTCCCCCTCCCCGACAACCTCCGGCTCCCATTTTGCAGCTCCTTGTTTACAAGCGCGCTGACATGGCGTTCGCTCCAAGCCGCAGTCGGTTCCGGTACCGGGGGCCGTTACGGGGTGGGGGGAGGGGGGGGGGGGGGCAGTCGTCGTCATGTTGCCCGGAACCTCAAAGTTGGGTCTTGTTTTTACTGTGCAGCAATTATGTCAGTGTGCCACCGTCTCTGCGCTGCGATTGGCTGAAATTGATGGAGGGGGCGGGGTTTGCCTTGATTGCACACACACACACACACACACACACACACACACACACACACACACACACACACACACCGTGAACCAGACTGTCACGTTGTTGTTTGGGTTTGATAAGTAATCCTGTAATTACTTGACAAGATTGCTGCTAATGCCGAGTTCCAGCTCGTCTTGTTTTACAGTTTATTGTTCCGGAAGCTTTTCGCCTGACGATTAGAGGAAATAATCAACAGTGTTGGATCCAAACCAACACGACGGCCAAGATAAAGCCTCTTTTAATCTACAGTAATAGTCACAAATAAATACAATCTCAATTCTTGTAGGATTTTCCCCAAACGCAAAAAAAAAAAAAAAAGCAAAGGTATTGTTTGTCAGGATGAATCGACAACAGAAGAGATGAAGACTGTTGCTCCTCTTCCTCCTCTTCCTCCTCTCAGGACCTGTGCAGCATTAAAACATGGCCGTCTGCCTCTTGTTCTGCTGCTCAGGTCCTCGTTTGTCATCCTGCCAAACGCCCGCTGCACACCGTCAGAGACACGTTTTCCAGAACTTTCTCTGAAGCCAGACACACACACACACACACACACACACACACACACACACACACACACACTGTGTCAGTAGTTAGTTCTACTAACCAGCGTCTGGCTGCTCGGTTCCACGTTCTTCACCCGGTAATAAACTTTCCCAAAACTTTCAGAGGCGTCACGGCGAGCGAAGCCCCCGTTAGAGGGGTCCATGAAACCCCCCCCCCCCCCCCGCTTTATCATAACCATTCATCACTTGCAGTCTGCCAGCGTTTTACATTCGGCTGTAATAAAAGGAAATGAAGTATTTTGACGTGTTCTGGAGCTGCGGGGTGGGGGGGTGGAGAAGGAGGGGGTGGGAGGGGGGGGGTCGAGAGGGGGGGGGGGGGGGGGGGGGGGGTGCAGCCGTCACTGCGCTGGCACGGTTCTGCAGACCGTAAAGCGAGCGGAGGCCCGGCGGCCTCTCCGGTTTCCTCCCGGCCGCCGTGATGGAGTGCGAGGCTCCTCCGGGCGCAAATCACGCTGACAGATTCTGGGCCGCCCCGGCGCTCGCCCGTATGAAAATCGGCACTGTTGCCTAGGCAACAGAGGTGGAAAGGCTTTTCAAAAGGAACATCTTGTCATTTTCTTTAATCCGCTGCAGCTGGAGATTCGGTACACTATTATTAAATTGCAGTTGCCATGGCGACCAACATTTGTACCGGCAGCCGTTTCAGAGGCGCTCGCTCTCTCTCTCTCTCTCTCGCTCTCTCTCACCCTGCCAGACACACACACACACACACACACACACACACACACACACACACACACACTCTCTCCTCGTAGGGGATTCTGTTTTATTGCTGCCTCCACAATATCAGTCCCGCTCGGCTCAGCTGGAATATTCTTCTCATTAAACAGCGAATCTCCAACAAAGAATCCCTCAATAAAGTTATTGATCCCCCCCCCCCCCCACCTCCCCCATTGATCGTATCTGATTGCGTCTTGAATTGTGTTTGTCGATCGCAGTAGCGGGGTTTATAGTTTGTGCCGTTCTCACACACACTTGGTTAATTAACCTGCGAAACGTCGGTTCTCGGTTCTCGGTTCTCAAACTGCTCTTTGTCTCCGGCAGGCGACTCAACAGCACACAAGGGGAAATCCGGGTGGGACCCCAGTCACCAGGTGAGTCTCCTTCACCTCCTAGTCCGGCTCAGTGTTGTTTTGTTTGGGTTTTTTTAATTTGAAATATACTTATATTTTTTAATTGTAATATAAAGAAGTACAAGTTAGTTTTTATTTAATGCAACAGGTTTGCCTGGTTCTCAATACAGAATGTCACACGTATTAAATCACATTTCACCTCCCAGACGTCAACCTACTCATGGCTTTTGCCTTAAAGCTGATTTTATTTTGAATTAGAATTTTTGGAATTTTGAACTTTTTAGGCTTCCCTTGATTGTTTTCATCATCTCAAAATTCAAATAAATTTGAAAATGTGTCTCACCGACCTCCAGATTTGAATAGAATAGAACAGAATAGAGCTTTATTCCTCCCCGGGGGGAAACACAAACTTACAACAGCTCGAGGTTCAAAAGGTGCAGAAATGATCAAATTAAAGAATTTGTTCCAGGAAGTTCAGTTTAGTTCCAGTTTGACAGTTTTCCTAAAGCGTTCAGAAACGACTGCTCCTCCTCCACGTCCACACGACGTGGCGCATCAAGAGAAACAGACTTTATCTCTTCTACAGGAAGAATTTCCTTCAAACATTGTTGCAACAAGGAAATAATTCCCCCAAACACAAAACATCCTTACTTTTTGTTCCTACTGATTATAATGCATTTTATAATTGTGTCTGTATGATGATTCTACACTCTAAATAAGTTTTAAGTATTTGCACTATTTGCTGCATTCATATGTTAAGTATAATTTAATTAAACCATTTCAGATCAGATCGGAACCTTTCAGGCTCGTTCTATGTGAAAACGCAAAACTTCCGTTGTGTTTTGGGTTTCCGTTACACAATTCAGAGTAAATTGTAAATAGTTGTTCTGCACATGCTCAGTAGAGACAATAAGAACAAGGTTTTCCTCCAGAGTGTCAAGACTCTGTCTAGTTTCTCCTTTGACTTGGTGCTTTTATTTTGACAGTCACCCGTATTAAACAGTCCAACTCGGTGGTCTGTCCACTAGAATGTCTTTGTTCCGTCGTGGTTAATGTTCAGAGCAGATTGTTCTCTGCTGCATGTGTGTGTGGTTTCATTACCAAACCGTCAACGGCGCCAACTTGTGGCCAAACATGAAAACTACATCATTTCAGCTTTTCTGCTGTGGACACAGACATCTTTTTTTTTTTTTTTTTAATTTATTTAATGTAACCATGGAAACACAAAACTTTTCTGAAACGAAAACACCAAAACGATGCGTCTTCACTAAAGTGTAAAGAGACGGTTCTGCGTTTGACTTTCTCACACACACACACACACACACACACACACACACACACACACACACACACACACACACAGTCAGAGTGGGCACACCTCGGTGTGAAGATTCAATCATCGTGAGTGTAACTCCCCCTCCTCCTCCCCCCCCCCCCCCCCCCTCCTCCCTCCTCCTCCTCCTCCTCCTCGCCACCGCTCAGTGAACAGTTGATGACAGCGGGTTGAAAGCTGATATTCACGCTATTTCCAGTGTGACTCCATCTGTCCCTCTCCTCCCTCTCCGACAGGCGAAGCTCCCGAGCTGCAGCCCTTCCCCTCCCCCGGCGGCGGGGCCGTGACCGAGAACGAGGAGCTGGTCTGGATGCCCGGGGTCAACGACTGTGACCTCCTCATGTACCTCAGAGCCGCAAGGTGAGCGTCTCTCTCACCACAAAAGCCGTCCCGGCGCCCTCGACCGCCGCCGCCGCCGCCGCCGTCTGATGTCGCCCGGCGGCGCCGGGTCGGGGTCGGGTGGCGATTCCACGTCAGGTGACGCGTGGCGACAGATTCCTCCGCTCGGCTGTCGTCGGGGGGGGGCGGCGGGACGATTAATCACAATCTGCCTTCATGGCGGGACGGAAATTCCTCTGAAGTCTGTTTTCATTCATCACATTTGTTTTTACCCTCGCTGGTATTTTACACCCGGATCGTCTTCACAGGGGCCAAAGAGGAAGAAACCTCACGGTGGCGGATTTAACTACCTATCTAATGTCGTTATTTTTATATTTTAACGCATCGGGAAAGTTTCATTTACAATTGTTTTAAATTTAGTGGAATCGTTTATGACCTCCATCTTTGAAAATGTCAATTTTATCGACGCACATCTTCTTGATTGTGCTTTACTTGTGATCGTGTCGTGTTATGAGATGAGGTCAGGCTCCATCTTGAGTTTCCTTCGTTCTGGTGAATAAATGCATTTAGAAAGTTCAGTGAGAGATTAGAACTCCCTGATATTTTCAAGTACTCAGATGAAACGTACACTTCTTTACTACTGTAGTAAACAACAGTAGTAAACACACCATCCCCTCCAAAATAACAGTTTGATCAGCAGCCATAAGCTGTGGGTTTATTCTATAATACCTGTATTGTTTTTAATTGTTTCTGTGCAGCTCATCCAATTTCCTGGCTTGAAAGCCTTTTTCTGCATCAATACTGATGTTTTCTTCTTTTGAATGTGATTCGTCTCGTCATTATGTCTCACATGAGCTGAACGATTTCTCCTCGTCCAGACGAGAGCTGGAAATACTACAAATTAACAAAATTGGAGGGAAAAGGGATTAGATTTGCAATTATCAGGGTGTTTTTTTTGTTTTGTTTTTAGGAAAAGAAGAAATAAGAGAACGGACAAAAATGGAAGAAAACACAAAAGTAATAAATTAAGAAAGACAAAATTATTAAAACAAAAGAAGAAATATAGAGATAGAAAATAAAGTAAGAAAAATGGAAAGAATATTAAAGACAAAAATGAAGAAAAAACTGAAATGAAGCAAGAAAAAATGTAAAAAGAAGGGAAATTTGATCAAATTAATTATGAAAAAACAGATAAAAAGGAAGAAAAAACTAAAATGAAGCAAGAAAAATATAAAAAGGGAAAAATTAATAAAAGAATAAATGATCAAAAAAAGATGAAAATGCAGAAAACAAATTAAAATGAAGCAAGAAAAATATAAAAAAGGGAAAAATTAATAAACGAATAAATGATGAGGAAAAAACAGATGAAAATTACTAAAAAAAATGGCAAAAAGGAAGAAATAAGTGTTTAAAAAAAGGTGATTATATCTGAAACCAACAGGAAACTCGCGGCGGGTATAAACAGCCTAAAAAGACAAAAATATTCAAAAATACATAAAACCACTAAATCAGAAAAATCCATGAAAAAAAAGTCATAAAATGTCAAAATCACACTTGCGCCTCTCCGTGAACGTAAACCTCAGTTTTTGCTCCGTACAGGAACGTCTGACGTGTTTTGATCTCTTCCTCTAAACGTCACTAACATGTTTTGTGGCTCCAGACACTTTTCATTTGGGGAGAAAAACTGTGAGAGCGCTTCTTTTTGCTCGTTAAAGGTCTTGCAGACCTCCGTCCGGTAAACAGTCAATCATCTGTATTGATCCGTGTGGTATTGATCCATGTGACCCGCGGGTTTTCGACGGATGTGTATTTTCTGTTGCACGTGATCTCAGTGCCGCCCTCCTCCGTGTCGTCCCGCAGGAGCATGGCTGCCTTCGCCGGCATGTGTGGACGGAGGCTCCACAGAAGACGGGTGTCTGGCCGCCTCCAGAGACGACACCACATTAAACGCACTTAACACTGTGAGTAGAACCTGCACTTTGTCAGGAGTACTGCTTCCAAAATACTGGAGTACTGCTCCAAATACTGGAATACTGCTTCAGCGTGAAACGTCTGCATTGCAGGGATTTGACTGTTTGTTTAGCTGTGCAGCACCGGGCGATGGTAACCCCCCCCCCCCCCCTCGGTAAACCCGGCCTCAGAAGCCGACAATACATTTGGCATAATGAGAGATTTGTCCGTCCCGTTGACGCTGAATAGCGAGGGGGAGCGGAGCAGGAGGAAGAGATTAGAATCATCATAAACAGGGCATTTATATTCCCACTCTATAAACTGGAAAATTAACATAGCGAGCAGGTCGTCGTCTCTTGACCTTCGCCTTTATTTGCAATTCCGATGAGCCGACGCTTGTTTATTCTCTGAGGACGAGCGGCGGCCGGCCGGCCGGCGCCCCCCCCCCCCCCCCCCCCCCCCCTTGTTTCACCCAATTGACTACGACACAAAGCCCCGGAGCCGCTTTGTGTTTTCCCAGACCGGCGTGTCGACGTTTCCTCCGGCGGTTCCTCCGCTAGCTTCCGGCGGCGGACGGAAATAAACGTCCCCGCTGTCGTTCTAATGGAGCCGTGGTGACGGACCTGTGCTCTTGTCCGCAGCTACACGAGAGCAGCTACGACGCCGGCAAGGCCCTGCAGCGCCTGGTGAAGAAGCCCGTCCCCAAGCTGATCGAGAAGTGCTGGTCGGAGGACGAAGTGGTAAGAGACCACGTCCTCCAGTGGACGGTGTTTGTGTGTCGAGGCCACGTCGTGTCTTTAGAGGGAGCTGTTGGGAAGGAGTTAACGCCACCACCCTCCTACCTCCTCCACCCACCCCCCCCCACCCCGTCTCACAAGACATCAGTAAAAACACTCGTCAGTCTCCAGCTCCTCCGAGGCTCCAGAGCAGCTGCATCCTGTTTATCACCCGCAGTATAAATCTTTAGCATGGGAGTCTGGAGGAGGGAAAGACCGACGCCTCCATTTGAATTTAGATGTGTATTTCTTTTTTTTTTCTTCGGCGCAGCTGTTTTGAAGGGCTGGAGTCGGGGAAATGGCAGCGACCCCCCCCCACCCCACCCCACCCTCCCAGATCAAACGGCGTGTTGTGAGTGGGATGGAGGTGGAGTGAGCGCCGCAGCGTGATGACACCTCGGTTTAAATCCCTCCTCTGCAGAGCGCCACCTCCACCTCCATCTCCACCTCCCCCTCCTCCTCCTCCTCCACCTCCATCTCCCCCTCTACCTCCACCTCCCCCTCCACATCCACCTCCATCTCCACCTCCCCTTCCATCTCCACCTCCACCTCCACCTCCCCTTCCATCTCCACCTCCCCCTCCTCCTCCACCTCCCCTTCCATCTCCACCTCCACCTCCACCTCCCCTTCCACCTCCCACCTCCCCCTCCTCCTCTACCTCCATCTCCACCTCCACTTCCACGCCCCCTCCATCTCCACCTCCACCTCCACCTCCCCTTCCATCTCCACCTCCACCTCCCCCTCCACATCCATCTCCACCTCCCCTTCCATCTCCACCTCCACCTCCACCTCCACCTCCCCCTCCACGTCCACCTCCACCTCCACGCCCCCTCCATCTCCACCTCCACCTCCCCTTCCATCTCCACCTCCACCTCCCCCTCCACATCCATCTCCACCTCCCCCTCCAACTCCCCCTCCACATCCATCTCCACCTCCACCTCCCCCTCCTCTTCCACCTCCACATCCATCTCTACCTCCCCCTCCATCTCCACCTCCACCTCTCCTTCCACCTCCACCTCCACGCCCCCTCCATCTCCACCTCCACCTCCACCTCCCCTTCCATCTCCACCTCCACCTCCCCCTCCTCCTCCACCTCCATCTCCACCTCCACCTCCACCTCCACCTGAATAGAGAATAACTACGTCGTGCTGCTATTTGATTTCCTCCCACAATGTGACTGAAGTGACTTTAATCCAGAACGATGAGACGTGACGACACAGAGTTTGACCGAAAACGTAAAACGATTTCAACGCTGTTCTAGTTCTTATTTCTATTGTGTGAATGTTTGTCAATGTGGGACCAGATTTTTATCCACAAACAGACAAAACACTGGAAAAAAAGGTACCAAATATACCGGCAGCTTTATTCCCACAATCCCTGCAGGAGTGACGCACAGTTAAAACGTTACCCATTAACTCTGTTGGCTGAACTATTTAAACCTGTTGAGGATCTGAAAAAACTCGAATATTATAGTTTTGGGTGAAAACAGGAAGTTAAACGAGAGGGAAACAAACTCTATTCTCATTTCTTTTTTTGTGGTTCATTTTGGATTTCAGTAACTGAATCTCTCATTAGAACATCAGTCTGATGTTGAATCTTATTTGACCAAATATACATTAAATAGACACTCTAAACATGAACAAAGACATTCTCGTGGACAAACCGCCAAGTTGGATCGTTATTACAGTGACTGTCAAAATAAAAGCACCAAGTCCCAGGAGAAAATGTCCTGGGACTCCTGGCGCTCCGGAGTCGTTCACTGTACTGTACTGAGCACGTGCAGAAGGACTATCAACTCCGGCCGTGTCGCACATGCTCAGTAGGACGCGTACGTAGCGACGGCGTTTTCAGCGAGTCGCGGCGGCCGCGGCGTCTGATCAAGCGTGGCGGCTCACTTCACACCTTCAGACGGCGTTGGCGGCGACCCGCCAGGCGTTGTGTAACCGGAGCGTGGCCCCGGGAGCGGCGGCTCGTCTCCGGCCGGTCAAGGACGCGGCTCCCGGTGATCCCATCTTCCACTTGTGCCTTTTCGGGCCCCGGCGGCCTTGAGGGACGGCTGTAAATGTAGCTCCAACCTTGATGCAGCGCCGCTGCTCTTCATTTATTTATCTTCCCCCCCCCCCCCCCCCTCCTCCTCCTCCTCCTCCTCCTCCTCCGCCGCCGCTCCCGTCTCGTCGCCCTCCAGGACTGCCTTCATTATTCCTGCCTCCTCTTCTTCTTCTTCTTCTTCCACCCGCTTCTCACGGATGTGAATAAAAGTGACAGCGGGAGCCGCTGAAATGACAGAATCCGCCTGTCTGCAGGGTCACTTGTCACCCCCCCCCCTCCCCTCCTCCCCCCTCCCCCTCCCCCCCCTTCCCTCAGCCTGCAGCCACAGTATATAATCCTCAAACCTCATTTCACAACAAATATTTCTAATTCGTCCCCTCGCACGTTATTTCACTCCAGCGTTTCGTTTAAAAAAAAAATATTATTATTATTATTACGCGCAATCGAATCATTATTTCACTCCAGAGCGACCCCCCCCCCCCCCCCCGAACGATCCCCCACCGCAACATCACAAGCACAACTTTGAGACGGCGAGGATCCATCAGCTCGGAGCGCCGCTCACCGCCAAGGTGATAGTAATAGATTACACCGGAGGAAAAAGCGCCGGTGCATTATGAGGAAAAGGGGAAAAAAAAGAAATATAAGACTATAAATAATTCATCAGAGACGCCCACTGCCTCCCCGTAGCTGTTGTTCAGCTGCAGACGGGGGGGGGGGGGGGGGGGGGGGGGGGGGGGGGGGGGAGGAGCGCTTGATTTACCCACCAGGACACGTGGGGAAGTGTAACGTGTGGAAACCTTCGATTTTCATCTCCTGCCAAATCGACACACTCCTCCCGATGACGACAAACAAAAACAAAAAAAAAACAACAAAGCACACGGGTTGTTTTTGTTCCGGGATTTTCCCCGGAGCCTCTTTAAAATAAGATCTAATGTTACCACGTCAAGCGCCTTTTTTTTTTAATGTAAATGAGTGTTTGTTGTGGTTTTATCAGACAATTCTTCGATACTCAAGTGACAGGAAGTCGTCTCGCTTGTTGATTTGATTGCTGTGATGAAGCTCATGAGAACTGATGAGTCGGCGGTGTCGTGAACCCGTGAAGGGGTTAATCTACCGCTTCTGATTGTGACGACAAAACACACGTTTAATCCCGGTGAGGAAATACAAATAGTGTCACTTTCCTCCTCTGGTTTAAAGGGGTTCTAACTCTTAATATATATATTTTTTATTTTTTTTTAATAAAAATGCCTTTCAGAAAGGAAAAAAAAAATGCAAATTCTAAGGTTATGAAAACTGAATTGTTCCAGGTAGTAAATCCGTCTGGAGGCGAGCGGAGCAGATAAACAGCCAGCGAAGACCTGCAGGAGTTTCTTCTGCTGCAGTAATAAAACAGACGCCGCTGCAGCTTCACACACTTGTTCAGGTCACGTTTTAATGGCGGACGTACGTTTTTTTTTTTTACTCTTCCAGCCGCCGTCAGTATCTAACGTTCACTGATGTCCCGCGTTTAATAAGACGCCTGACTGTGAAGGTTCCTCAAAGTATTCCCAAACTCATTCCACCCCCCCCCCTCACTCCCCCCCCCCCCCACTTGCTAATAATACATCGGCCAACAGGAGGTGCCATATAAGTCAGGAGAGGCGGCGGTGCTGCTGCGTGTCGCCATGTCAGAGGCGGAGAGGCTGATCTATGACTGCTGCAGGGCGGGAGGTCTATTCCACGGCTTATCTCCGGCTGCGTCCTCAGCTGATGGATGACTGGAGCAGGCGGAGGAGGGGGGGGGGTGGAGGGGGGAAGGAGGGAGGGGGGGAGAAGCAGCAGCAGCAGCCCTCCAGTGGTAGAAGACCTGAGACACACAGCAGGAAGAAAAAAAAACAACAAACCACCGCAGGCAGACAGAACGCGACGTCTCGGCCTGACGGCTGCACAAACTCTAATGTCAACCGTGTGTTTTATCGCCGCGGCGCTACAGTGGCAGGGGGGGGGGGGGGGGGTTAAAAAAGGGGGGGGGGGAAGTTGTTGGGTAACTATCAGGCAGGATGGGTGTGTGCTGGAATTTCCTGTCACCTTTTGTGTCCGGAGGAAGTGGTGCACGTTACACCGCTGCCATGTTCTTTATTATTGAGTCGATATAAAAGTCCCGGCCGCTGCGAGCTTCTCCCCCCCCCCCATCTCCCCCCCCCCCCCCCCGGGCTTTTAAGAGTTTTATCAGCAGAAAGCCCTCGACGCTCGTCTTTGACATGTTGCAACAGATTTAGTCTCCATGAAGCTTCTGTCGTCTGGTTTCCTCTGCTCTGCTCGCCGCCGACCAGCTCATTACTTTGGTAACAGACGGCGGCGGTTCTTTATTTTTGTTTTGTTGTTGTTTTTCTCCCCCCCCCCACCTCCCCCTCTACTTCGGTCATCCGCGGCCCTCTGGGTTTGTTCGCAGCCGGCTGGCAAAGGTCAGCTTTTAACAACAAGACCACTATAATGACTCCATATTGAGTCAGAGAGGCTTTGTTTTGCTGCTGGACGCTCCTGCGTCAGTGTTTTCACAGTGACATTTAGAGTGTGTGTGTGCGTGCGTGTGTGCGTGCGTGTGTGCGTGTGCTCTGTTTGTCATCACGATACCATCGTTGCGTCTGCGCGATCTTAACCAGTTTTACGACTCCCGACCATCGGCTCCCAAGCAGGAAGTGCGCACACACAACAATGGCCTATTGAGTGGTTCCCGTCCTCCGTCCTCCTTTCATCCGCCGCCTCTCCGCCCTCTCCACCCTCCGGGGGGGGGGGAGGACTCTGGGCGGCCGAGGAGCGCCGGCTCTCTGAGCGCACTCTGGAGAGAGGAGCCTGTTGTTCCTGCCGCGGCGGATGGCCATTTGGTAGCGCTTCCACCCAGCTGCCTCCCCGCCGCCCCCGTCTCGATCTCCCGGCCCCCTCCTCTTGCCGCCGTGTTGCCTGGCAACCCGGGGCTGGAGCCGTCGGAGCAGGGGCAGAGCGATTCAGGGAGCAGATTGGCGGATGATTTATTAGCCGGGCTGGAGAGCAGTGAGCCCAGGCAGCTGAAATGGAGCCTTAAACTGGAGCCGACATGTAGGGAGGGAGGAGGGGGAGAGAAAACGGCCGGGAGGGGGGGAGAGAGAAGGGGGGAGAAGGGGTGGGGAGCGCAGCTCCTCGCATTCAGTACAGTTGAGGAAACGTAATGAAGATGACATAAATGGGACAGATGCAAACTTATAGGAGCGCGTATCATTAATTGTTGACGCTCCCGAGTCCCAGAAGCTTGAATTGGAACAATTCAGCTCCTGGAAACACCTTGATTCCAGGTACCAGGTCCAGGTACATCTACCAGGAAAAACCTGCACTTTCTCCTCCCGCAAGCTCAGAGTTTTGTCATCACCTGTGGAGACGAGCCCTGTGATGTGTGTGTGTGTGTGTGTGGCAGCGTTCCTCATGTTGTTTGACTGACAGTCCGAGTGCTGACCTGCCTTTCGCCCCTCAAGTGGTCGGAGATGGGGGTTTTTTTTTTCACACGTGGGCCAGCGTTTGCACTCGAGACGGCGCCATCTACTGGCTAATCAGCCGCTGCACCTCCAGCCTGATGAGCGGAAACGAGGCTCCGGCGTCTTGACGGGGCCTCACCTGTTGGATCGTTCAGCCTGCTTCAGTTCAGTCCTGCGCCTCCCCGTGCTCCGGCGTCACTGCTGCGCGTTTAAAGGTCCCGTGTTGTTCAGTTTCTCAACAACATGGTGTTCAAGGTGAATTTCCCTCAATCCAGCTGAATTCCATCCAGTCTAAAAGACCCTCCAGTGAGAACAGGCGGTTTCTGTGTCTGTTGTCTGGTTCACTCTGAGAAACAAATGCTCATACTTTTCGAGGGCAGAGCACATCTACCTGTGTGAGCATCCACTGCCAGAGGGAGTCATTGTTTCCCAACATGACATCACGAGGGGGACAGACTTTCTTCACGTCTGGCGCCTCGTACACAGGCTATAGCGACTGACATCACTGTTATAATGATTCACGTTTGTATAATTCTGGCCTTTTAAAGCTGCAGCTGCATTGTGAGGATGAGAAGTCATTCAAAAATAAAAAAAAATTGTTGTTGCATTTTGGTTGTCAGGTAGAACTTTTATTAATCTGTGCAGAGACGGCAGGAGTCTACGGAGTGATGTTACTGCACATGTGCACTATATAGATAAATAGTTCTGCTCATGTGGGAGGAACAAACATGGCCGCCTCCAGCGTGGCACGTCTCCCAGTCCATAATTCTACTTTCATATTTGATATTGGAAGTTTTATAGCTGAGATTCACCCCCGACAGCACCCAGCTTGTCTCTCCATTGCGTTAATGTTTATGGCGTATTGTTCTCCGCATGCATGCATGTGTGCTTTCACCACAACAGCAACAAACAGCACCACCTAGTGGCCTGGCATGCCGACTGCATCGCTTTCAGTGTTTCTGGTTGCCGTGAAAACCCTCATGATTTTCTGAAACGAAACTCTTTGCCTGTAAATTTTCCCTCCGGGAAAAAAAAAACCCGGTGTCGTTTCGCCTTCAAGCTGTGCGACTTGTGTAAATTTTGTCTTTTGTTCTGAAAGCCGAGCATGTAAACAATATGCGGTTACATAACCGACTGTACGCGGCTTGGAAAACGATCCGTGTCTGGTTTTCCGTCTCGCTTGTCTCCTTCCACCATGTCCGAGAGCTTTTTTTTCCCCTCTCTCTCTCTCTCTTGCCCTCTCTCTCTCTCTCTCGCCCTCGCTCTCTCTCTACACAAACTGTGTCACCCCCCCCTCCTCCCTCCTTCTCTCCCCGGCTGGCTGAACCGCTTCTTCCCGCTTAAAGCGCCGCCGTCGTCGCCCCCCCCCCCCCCCTCCCACCTCGTCGGGAAACACGGAGCCCCGCGTTATCGTCGTCGGAGTGTCCGCGGTGTTAGTTTCACGCGATGACCGGAGGACCGGAGCCCGCGGCAGCCGCGGCGCCGAGGGAGCGCGGAGCGGCAGCAGCGACGCCGCTCCGGACTCCAGTCCGGGTTTTGCGCTCCGCCGCCAGCCAGAGTGTCTCTAGCAGAAAGATCACATGTAAAGCCTTCCCCTTTGTAGTGGAGGAGCACCGAGTGACAAGCTATTTCTTTCTTGTTAAAAAAAAAAAAAAAAGAAAAAGAAAAGAAAAACGGAGGACGTGTTGTCGGGAGACGCCGTGGATTTTTCTCCCGTCCCTGCGTGTGGATGTAGATGTCGGGATTGTGGACTTTTTCTTTTTTTTTTTTTTCCTTCTGTACGTGTGTTTGTTTTTCTGCTGTGGCGGAGTTACTTTGGGAGGATCGAGCTCGTCTCTGGAGCCAGAAAGTAAATCTGCTCGGCGGCTCCTCGCTGCTTTCAGCCGCCGCTCTTAAAGGAGAACACATGGATGTGGATCGTTGAGATTTCTATACCTTTTTTTTTTTTTTTTATAATTTTTTTTTTTTTAATCGAGTTCGATGTTTTGTTTGTTGCTGTTTATTTTGCTTCCACGGAGGTGAGATGGCACCGCGCTCAGTTTTTTGTTATTTTTTTTCTTCCGTTTAAATCCGCTATGATATTTCGGTGACATCACTTGCATGTCCGGATTTCACATTTTCATTTAAAGGCCTAAATGTACAAAGTGTAATTAAAGCGCTACGTTGTTTTTTTTCTACTTGAGGTTTTTAACTTTGAACTTGAACGACAGGATGAGAACGTTCGTTCGTCTTTTCTGACGTTAATCAGCCTCACTTGTCATTTCCTCTTGTTATTTTCTGCTTCGACGCGATGTCATGTTGTTTTAACTGTTTTCTCCTTTTGCAGTTTGACTTCACACAAACTAACAGCCTCTCTCTCTCTCTTGCTCTCTCTCTCTCTCTTTCTCTCTCTTTTCTCTTTTCCTCTGTGAAAATTTGCAGAAGCGCTTCATTAAAGGTTTGAGACAGTTTGGTAAAAACTTCTTCAGGATCCGGAAAGAACTGCTGCCCAACAAAGAAACGGTAAGATCCTTTAAAAAAAAACACACACACTTTGTTTTCTCCCCTACTTGTTGTTTTGTTCAAGTGTGTTTGTGACTATTAGGAAATGTTTTCAGTCTTGTCCTCTGGTTTTTCTCCTCCTGGAGAAGAAGTGCAGCCAGAATGTTCAGATGTCAGAGGAAGGAAGAGACAAACTGTACTTTACATTAATTAGCCGGTTGTAAACAAGTTGTTCTGATTTGTTTATGGTTCAGTGGAGTTTTCAGAGTGCAGCCTGGTTTGTTTTTGTTGTTTTTCTCTTCTTCTTCTCAGTTCCACTCACATTAAATCACCACATCAGAACGTGAACCAAACCCTGACGCGTCGATTATTCTTTAAGGGGACGTGCATCATTTTGAATTTGTCCCATCATCCAAACGACGTCACAGCTCGGCGAGCGTGCTGTGATGTAAACAAACCTGTAGGACGTTGCCAGACGCTTTTGGCGCCGTCGGTCTGTCTTGACGGCTTCCTGGCAGGTCGACGGTCCATCACAAGAGTTTTGATTGAACTTAGTTGATCCCATTCACACTTTTTACAAGCGCGTTCGTGACGAGACGAGGGAGGTTTCCTCTCTCTCTCTCTCTCTCTCCTGCACAGTAATCAACCACTGTGACCTGCGTCTTGTGCAAATTGGGTCAAATCCAGGCCGAACAATGATTAACCACAGTCGGCCTTACAGGGTGCGACCGCCGCGCCGAGAGCAAAGCAGCAGCGGTAGTTTGTTGCTCCTGTTTGGACGCCGGAGGTTCTTATCTGGACGGTAAATCTGCCGTAAAGTGTCGCTCCAAAGGCCCCCCCGGTTTCGCGCCGCCGGCTCGGCCGCTCGCTTTTATTCTCCGATTTGCGATTCATAAGAGAGTGCGGGCCTCGCTGTTCCTGCTGGAAGTGTGCCGACACAGCGCTGACACAGCCGTCAGAAGAGAAATCAAAGGTGTTTTGTCGCTGCTCCTCGTCTGCAGGCGAAAGCACGAAGGCCCAGTTTTCTCTTTTTTTTTAAAAAAAGAAGAAAAGAAGCAAACACCACGTAATGTTTTCACTCCACAAGTCTTTTGTGCTCCCGTGTTTTTCTCCTCGGAACCAATTTGAACTTCTTGAATAAGAGCTGAAAGTGTGTTTTCCTCGCGGAGGGTTCCGTCAATTATTTTTTACCGGTTCTTGAAATATATACGGCCGGTCCAGCTGATTGGCCATAAAGGAGGTATTAATGCGATTCAACCTGGAGGGGGGAGTCGACTTGGCAGGAGAGGTAATAGACCTCCTCCAGGATCTGGGCCCGCCGCCGCCGCCGCCGCCACGGAGCAGAGGAAGATTAATTTTCCCCCTGCAAATGGAAAATAAACTGCCCTTTAAACATATGAAAAGATGGCTGGGGGAGCGGCGACCTGAGGAGGAGACGGGCTAGAGGCTGGGCGTTAGCTCAGTGTGGACACTGAAGAAGCATGGAGGGGGGAAAAAAAGGAAGAAGAAAAAAAAAAAATCTTTGCTTATGATTGAACCGGGTTTGTTCCCGACCTGCTCGTCCTCAGATCCCGTCTGTGGAACACGGAACACAACAATCCCCAGATATTTCAGATTCTTCCACCATTAATCTCCAGTCGCACGCCACTGTTATCCACCTCGCATGCCAAGTGATCAGAGACGTTCTGCTCCTGATCCCCCCCCCCCTCCACCACCTCCACCTCCACCCCTCCAGAGGTTCCCGTCAGCCGCTGCTCCTCCTCCACGCTAGCTCGATTAGCCCCCGGATCGGCGGTGCCAAGGCTAAAGCACCCAGCGCTGTGTAAACACACCAGGCCTGACTAGCACTCAGGAATGCCTTATATAAAGTCACATAAAGGCCCCGGGGTGGGGGGGGGGTGGAGGTGGGGGTGGGCTGGGTGTGTCCTCTGACCGGCTCCACTGCCACCATTTCCTCCAGAGACGACGTCATGGAACACGAGCCGCTGCTTCAACGTGCTGAAGAGGCAGATCGCAGATAACTCTTGATATTTGATATTCTCTCAGGGAATCTCCTTCAAACTGTTGTTTCTGGTGGAGGGGAGGAGTGGGGGGTGAGGGGGGGGGTCTCCATCTCTGCTCTAACAAAAAAAATTATAAAGTTTCTATTCGGCTACCAAGACCAAGCCAGTTGACTTATTAGTGAGAGAACGTTTCATCACGTCGGACTATTTTCAGCCACCGGTTGGTTTTCAGTGTTTCTCAAGTCACAAAGTAAAATATGCATTACTGAGCAGAAACCATTTCTGCAAAGGCAAGTCATGCCTGAAATTGTATTCAGCTGTTTGTGTGTTTGTCCGATGAGGGATTTCAAATTGCACACAACAACAACAAAAAAAATTATTATTATTTCCTTCTCGCTCACATAAAAGTTTGCCGTCCTGCTTATTTCTACATTTTTGCAGCAGTTGTTTTAATCTGCTAGCAGTGTGAAACGCTCCGGAGGGGTAGTGGAGTTCTCGGGTCAGCCGGTGCTGAAAGCAGCGACGGAGCAAAGCATGAAAGTGATCCTGCTTTGTTTTTATGGCACAGCGGTTCTGCGGCGGCAAAGCTAACAGGTGAACCGCCGGCGTGTTCACGTCACTGATTAAACCAGTGTTCTCAGACGGCAAACAGCCCCCCCCCCCTGCCACCCCCCCCCCCCCCCCCCCCCCCCCCCCCACCCCCAAACATGGGGATGAATCAAAGATATAATTGACTCCTGGAGTCAGACTGTTTGTTAGCGCTCTGGATTTAGCACCTCGTTGTAATTTGTGGTGTTTTTTTATTTTTTATTATTATTATTATTATTTGTTTTCCGACTCCGTGTGATCATCACTGAGTGTATGAATTATTTTATTTAAAAAGAGAGAGAGAGAGAGAGAGAGAGAGAGAGAGCTGGGTGTGATTTGCAGCGTCGTTCTCGACACCGCCTCCCAGCAGATGTTTGCCGCGGTGCAATCTGCCCAGACGTCACAGTGGATTCATCGCCACGTCCTGAGCGCCGCAGCCACAACCTTTGGGGACGAGCGGTGATTATAAATACTCGGGGTTCAAACGCTAATTAAACCAGCTGCAAACGAGGGGGCCTGGTCCGGCCGGCAGCAGCTGTCGGTGACGTGACAGGACCCCCCCACCCCCCCCGGGGCCGCTAAGTGATATAACATGTTGAGGCAGTGAAGTCGCTGTGGGGCTGACGGAGGCACGACCACCACGTATTGATGTTCTTTAGCAGACCACGGGCAATTTAGCACAGCTGAGTGTCGGCAAAATCCTTTTTCAGCTTAATAGACGAGGCCCGGAGAGCGAGCGAGCGAGAGAGAGAGAGAGAGAGAGAGAGAGACGGCTCCCTGTGTCATGTAGTTCTTTAGTCGGCTTCGTGTTGTGGGGTGTTTTTTGTTGTTTTTCTTCTTTCGGGGGGGGGGTGGCGAGCGGCGAGCTTATCAGCAGTGCGCGCAGCATCGACCCTCCAGCGGAAGAAGAAGAAGAAGAAAAAAAGGCTCCATTGCCGTCCAATCTGCTTTGACCAGGAAAAGCGCTTACAGCGGGAAAAACACGAGTGCTGATTCTTCAGCATGCACGTCCCTGACCTGTGAAAGCAGCTTTCTCCGGCAGGAAGGCGGCGCCGCCTCTCGCCGGCCAACATCACCTACTGCAGGTGTTGGTTCTGACATCTGTACTGCACATGTGGCTGATGAACACTAGAAATATTGCGATGATATTCACAATATTTCGCAAAAAGACTGGATGCAGTCAGTTCTAGTTCAATGGATTATAAATGAGATCCAGTTCTTAATTAACTTACCTGGTGAAATAAAGGTCCAATAACTATATTTTCTCCATTAACGGCACGTTCAAACGTTTCCCATTAACATTGCAGGTGTTGAGTTGGGCCACTAGAGGGTGCTGTTATAATGACGCTCCACGTCTGCGCAGACAAAAATACACTGCAAACATCAACAACGGGGAACACGGACATTCCAGTGGATTGTTGTGACAATGACTGTCAAAATAAAGCTCCACAAGTCGCAGGAGAATCTGGACCGGAAGTTGTTGTTATTCTTCCACTGAGCATGTGCAGAACAACCGCTCACTTCAACCGTGATGCGCGGCAGCGTCCTTTCTGAAAAGTGGCGTTTTACCCCCGTTTCCACGGAGACTTGAATCGGGGCGTTTTCAAAAAGTTGCGTAAACGGATCCCAAAACACAACAGGTTTGCGTTTTGACTTGATAAAGTTGTAACGTGCAAAGAGGCTTAAAAAAAAAAAAAAGTTCAGGTTTGGTCCAGGAAGAGAAAGAGCGCTCTTATTTTGAAATACAAATGTTAAAATTGTTACCTAATCATTTCAGCTATCATCCAATTTGCTTCCTCTTTATTATGCAACACTTTTATTCTGAAGTTTCCGGGTCATCAGTAGTTTTCATTGTTCACCAGGTTGAGTTTTATTTAATTTTGCCAAAAGCGTTTGCTCTTGACCCGCTTTACCAGCGTTTCCTGTTGATTTGACCCTGAAGGGTCCGGAAGGGTCCGGCAGTCCAACCCTCTTGTGGTTCCAGCTCAGTAGAACCTCCTCCAGCAGACCCCCAGACTCTCCCATGGCCACTAAACCGCCTCACTTTTTTTTTTTTTTACCCTACATGTTGCGGTTGGATTCGGTGCTGATTGTCCATTGTTATCGGCTGCCGGCCCTTTTCTCTCCCCCCCCCCCCCTCCTCCTCCTCCCCGGCTCTCTCCTGCCAGTAACGGCCTGAACCGTTTGGCTCCATGTCAAAGCAGAGGCCTTTTGTGGCTCCGTCACAAATCTGCCAGGAAAAACACAAACCATCTGTTCTGTCCGGGCCTGAGAGGGGACGAGGGTGGAAATACAGGAGTTTAGCCGTCGCCCTCGGCCCTGGCCGCCACCGCCGTACATCGGACCACCGTCGACCGGCATCCCCCCCCCCCCCTCCCCGGGAACGCTTTGACGGTTAAACCCCCCCCCCCCCGGACAATATACTGTCACATTACGGAGCTCAAACCTGCAGGAGGAAAAGATGCAGATGTGCCTTTTCCTTCACGTCCCCCGATGTCGTGAAAGAAGTGACGGATGGCGGCCGCAGGAATCCTGCAAGATGGCGGGTGGCGCCGCCGCCGCCGACACGCCTCCCCAGCCTCGAACCCGAAGGAACCTAATCTGGAAGCCTTCCTCCGCTTCACACGAACGCCGGCGACCATTTTAAGTGGCGAGAGCGGCAGCGGAAGCCCGGAGAGCGGTGATAGCGGGGGTAAGCCCTTTTCCTTCGTCGGATAATCCAACGGGCCAGAAAGCCGCTGCAGACGGAAGCGTTCTAAAAGGCCTTATGATGCTGAGCTTATGTTGTCAGTGTCTGCTCTGTGGAGCCGCAGCACTTGATTTACAGCACCGGGGGGGGGGGGGGGGGGGGGGCAGAGCCCCGGCTACAGTTCTATTTCAAGTCTTTCCATAAAATTCTTTTTTTTTTTTTTTACAAGATGCTGTCGGAAACGGTTTCCGAGTTGTTTACCGTCGCCGTCGTTTCATGAGGAAATTGCCGCTTTTACACAGAAAGCCTGGAGTCGGTAGGAACGCCAGCCGGCGGAGAGGGGGGGGGGGACAGAAGGTTGATGGACGTTAAAGCGTCGCCGCCGGCACATGGCGACGTGACGGAGCCACTTTGATGGGGGGAGACGTGGTGTGGCGGGACGCGGGTTTGACATGCAGGCAGGCGGAGCGACGTGATCCGTCAACATCACGCGACGTTCCGGCGGACGTTACCGTAAATCAACGCCGACGCTTAAAATGAACGTTTTCCCCGTTTTTTATGTCGGGGTTTTATTTTTCCCCCATTTCAGAAAGTTTCACATTTACACAACAGCGTATTCAAAACTGCCCGTATGCATGGGAACGGCAGAAACGCTGAAAATGATGTAGTTACCATGTTTGGCCACTAGGGGGGGGGGGGTTGCTTTTGTAATGGAAATAATTTACTATAAAGCTTAACAGCGGGAGAATATAGACATTGTACTGGACAGACAGCCAAGTTAGATCGTTATTACGGTGACTGTCAAAATAAAAGTACCAAATCCCAGGAGAATATCGATTGGGAGCCAGGACACAACTGAGCATGTGCAGAAGTATTAGCTATGGCCACAGTTTAGCCGTTAGCAGCATTTTCTCCATCTCCACGGAGACCGAAGGCCAAAACATGAATAAAGTTTTCTGTTTTCATTTGGAAGCGTCATGGAAACGGGGCCTCGGTTCCCCTTTTTACATTTCTTTTCTCCATTTTTTCTCTCGGCTCCTCAGATGTACAGTGACGATGTGGCGCCGCCGCCCCTTGTCTCCCTCTTCATCCTCGCCCGGCGGCGCCGGCTCATCACTGCACCTGTTAATTCCCATTCAGAGGCCCGAGTTAATGTTTTCATTAACCGCCGGCGTAATGTAATAGTACTTGACACGCTGTAAGTGATGGAGCGGCAGGCTGACCTTTCCCCGCCGCCGCCAGGCCGCCGCCGCTGAGCGGCGCTGCTGGGAGCCGTCATTCGCCGCCGCTCGGCTCGGCGCCACACTTTAAATCTGCACTTTTCAATTACATCTCACATCAGGATGCCGGCCGCCGCCGCCGCCGCCTCCTCCTCCTCCTCCTCCTCCTCTCCCTCCTCCTCCTCTCCCTCCTCCTCTTCCCCCTCCGCCTCTCCCTCCGTCTCCCCCTCCTCCTCCTCCTCCTACTCCTCTTCCTCCCCCTCCTCCGCCTCCCACTCCTACTCCTTCTCCTCCTCCTCCCCCTCCTCCTCCTCCTCCTACTCCTTCTCCTCCTCCTCCCCCTCCTCCTCCTACTCCTACTCCTCCTCCTCTTCCCCCTCCTCCTTCTCCCCCTCCTCCTGCCCCCCTACTCCTCCTTTTCCTACTCCTACTCCTCCTCCCCCTCCGCCTCCTCCTCCAAAACCACAACATTTTCAAGTGAAAACACAGAACCTTTATTGCATTGATAATAAAAGTTTAATAAAAGTGTTGCATAATAAAAAGGAAGCAATGAGATGATCACTACAGTGATTAGTTTAAACACGTGCTGAAGTTTTTAACATCAAATAACAGTGTCGTTTCTCCTCCTGGACCAAATAGTGACATAATGGTTTTTAGGGTCTGTTCACACGTTACAAGGATTTCAAGCGAAAATGCAAAACGGTTGTTTTTAGTGTCGGTTTAGAAACAACGACGCTCTGAAGAAAGTGGAAACGCAGTAAAACACAACTTTTTCAGAAACGCTGCTACTGCACATGCTCAGTTGATGGACAACAAGAACAACGCGAGTGTCGTGACTCCCAGTTCATATTCTCCCGCGACTTGGTACTTTTATTTTGACAGTCGCCGTAATAACAACGCAACTTGGTCGTCGTGTCTGTGTTCTCAAATTGTTGACGTTTACATTGTGTGGTTGTTTTACAAACAGCTCCCACTAGTGGCCCGACATGAAAACGACGTCGTATTAAAAAAAAAAAAAGCTTTTGCGGTGTAAAAGCTAAACAGTAACGATTTGTTTTCACACGAAAAGTTGTGTGAGGTGGGCCTCAGTGTCTCCTGCAGCTGGAGTCCATCCAGATGTGCTCCTCTGCAGAAGCTGAGCGCCGGCGTCACTTCAGGTGGGAATGGGAGACGGTTTCGTGGAGCTCCTCGGGGGAAACGCTCCCGGCGCCGCTTCGGCCCGATAAGCCGGAGCCGATAGGAATTTCCCCGAAGAGCCACATGAAGGCCGATCTTATTCCTTCCTGCCAATCAGAGACCAAACAAGACTTAACGTCTCCTTAATGTCAGACGCCGGCTGGACGTGTGTGAGCGATAACGCTTTAATGGCCGCCGGGTCGACTCGGCCTGCGGACGACCTGGTTGATCCCCGGCGTTGCTTCCTCCACCTCTCGATGGCCGACGTTCGCCAAAAGCTGCCGGCGCGTTTTCACGAGACCGGCGGAGTGACGAAGTCCTGTCAAGTTTGTCGGCGGAAGCGGAGAAGGAAAACAATCGATGGCCGTTATAAAACCCCGGCGAGCTGTTGAACGGCGGTTTTAAAGATCCACAGCCACATGGGCTTTAAAGATCCCAGGTGACTTACGGCTCAGGTGACTAACGCCCCCCCCCCCCCTCCCCCCTCCCCCTCCCCCGACTTCCGCCGCCAATTCGCAGGAGTTGCCCGGCCGGAAACACGCGCATTGATGTGCAGCACTGCAGCAGACGAAGTGTTAATGTTGCAGTCGGGTATCGATTTTTTTTTTTTTTTTTTTTCCCCGGCGGCCCTTTTGTGCGCCGGATTGGTCCGCCCGGCGAAGCGCGCCCCTCCGAACGTTTGATTAAAGTTCAATTGACTCTTCCAGCGGAGGGGCGCGGAGCCATTTCACTCCCCATTTGTAGCCAAAGCTCCGGCTGACACGTCCTTTTGTTCCCATTCAGCCCCGCCGCCACCCAGGCAGCCTCCGCCGCACTGATCCTAATATCCCCGCATTCAGCCGGGCCTCCTCGCCTAATCCCGGGACAGACGGGCCGCGGCACAAACACGCCCGGTCCACCGCAAACCCTGGCACGGAGTGACCCCCGCTCCGCTAGCCTCTCGTGTGCTTAATGGAGGAAGGGGGGTGGGGGGGGGGGGATTTCCACATATTTATTTCAACCAGACTGCAGATATCTCACACAAGCCGCTTTTGTCGATTTCTTTTTTTTTCTTTTTTCTTTTTTTTCTCCTCCAACTTCAACAGATTGACCTCAAATCCGTTTAATTCACTTTTCTCTGTGCGATCGGCAGCGAGGATTTCTTCCCACGGTGAACACGCGTCGTGTTCTGGTGGAAGCAGCTCGCTCTGGTTCTCGGACTCGTTTCGTCTCCGTGGATACGAACCACTGAAATGAATCAAATGTCGTTTTCATTTTTTTTTTATTTAATGCACCTTTTAGACAAGATACCATAAAGTACGTTTAGCATCGATGCAGTGAACCAACCTGGAGCGTCTAACACGACTTTGTCCTTCAGCTGGAACTCCCAAGATGGAACTTTTCTAAAACTCTTTGTCTCTGAAAACGGGGGGAAAACGCAACTTCTCTCTCACGCTGCCGCGGCGCCGGAGGCGGTGGTTCTTCTGCGCATACGCGACTTTTCAAAACGATTTAAACATGAAACCTTTCAAAAACAAAAGCGTCTTCATTCAGAGGTCGTTCACTTTAAAACCCTGTTGCTTGATTTTATTGATTTGCTGTAAAATTGTGGCCTCCTTATGACTCTTATTCGAACGGCGTCGCCCCGGTGGACAGATTGGGAACAGCGGTTACAAATTTTAGATGATTTTTTAGAAATGTCATCCTTCAAACCTGATTAAACTTTTCTCTGGTCGGTTTTAGGACTTTTGACGCCTGAATTTTTAGAACCAACTATTATCCATCATGAAATGTTGTTATAGTCACTAAAAAAGTGATGTTAACCAAAATAATCTCTGTCCCAACTGGTAGTTAAATAAAGTTCTAACAACGTGAACAGCCTGGAACCAGATTTGTCTGTTGGAGTGGACGGTCCAGTTAGAACCCGCCTGCTTCACGCCCCCTCCTGGTTGTCGTTTCAGGGCGAGCTCATCACGTTCTACTACTACTGGAAGAAGACCCCCGAGGCGGCCAGCTGCCGAGCCCACCGCCGCCACCGCCGCCAGCCCGTCTTCCGCCGCATCAAGACGCGGACCGCCTCCACGCCCGTCAACACTCCCTCCCGGCCGCCCTCCAGCGAGTTCTGTACGTACGCCCGGCCTCTCCCGGGGGGGGGGGGAGGGTCAGCGGAGGGGAATCGGCGTCGAGGTGTGAGTGACGTTTGTGTTTGTTTGTTTCAGTGGACCTCAGCTCAGCCAGCGAAGATGACTTTGACAGCGAAGACAGCGAACAGGAGCTGAAGGGCTACGCCTGCCGCCACTGCTTCACCACCAGTAAGACCCCCGCCCTCCTCGTCGGGGGCTATTTATTCCCGGGATCGCCGCTCAGTGTGGCATCGGACGACGACGTCGGGGCTAATTTGATCAAACAGGAGCCTCGTTTCTCCTCCCACGCTAATAAACCCTGGCCTCGTGGCGCTAACCCCGCGTAGACCTCATTAGCACGTCAACACGGAACGCTGTGGCTGCTTATATATCGTTTTCCCCCATTTAAAGTGTCTTTGGAGTCCCGCTGTCGCGTCATTTGTACGTGTGGTTTGAGTGTTTTCTCACGGCGGTAGCTGTCTCCTCCCCAGCCTCCAAGGACTGGCACCACGGGGGCCGCGAGAACATCTTGCTGTGCACCGACTGCCGCATCCACTTCAAGAAGTACGGCGAGCTGCCGCCCATCGAGAAGCCCGTGGACCCGCCGCCATTTATGTTCAAACCCGTCAAAGAGGAAGAGGATGGACTCAGCGGGAAGCATAGCATGAGGACCCGACGGAACCGAGGCTCGGTGAGTCGCCGCCGCCCCTCACACTTCCCGCCGCTTTCACACCGGGCTTTGATTTCATTGCTTAGTTAAAATAGTGGCGTTATTTAGTCGCTACTTTTCAAAAATTAGACGGACAAAAGATCCTGTGGAAGCGAAGGCGATAGATTTGTGTTCAGGGAAGCATCGGCTCACGCTGACTCTCGCCACAGATGTCGACGCTACGCAGTGGCCGTAAGAAGCAGACCGCCAGTCCCGATGGCCGGGCGTCGCCAACCAACGAGGACCTGCGCTCCAGCGGGCGCACGTCGCCCAGCGCCGCCAGCACCGACAGCACCGACAGCAAGACGGACTCCATGAAGAAGCCCAGCAAGGTAAGTCGCCGCACGCAGCCGCCGACACGCACCGGGGAAAAAAAACAACAACATTGTGAGCGTTACCGTGACGACGTTCCCGCCGCCTCTGCTCCCGCAGAAGATCAAAGAAGAAGCTCCGTCGCCGATGAAGAGCGCCAAGCGGCAGCGGGACAAGGGAGCGTCGGACACGGAGGAGCCGGAGAGGACCGGCGCCAAGAAGACCAAGACACAGGTGAGTGTGCGCTCCGCGTTCCGCCGTCCTTCACGCGTGTCGCCGTGTCGTCCCGCTCAGCCGTCTCCGTCCTCCGTCCCCCAGGAGCTGAGTCGGCCGGATTCGCCCTCGGAGGGCGAGGGCGAGGGCGAGAGCTCCGACGGGCGCAGCGTCAACGAGGAGCTGAGCAGCGACCCTAAAGACATTGATCAGGACAACCGCAGCTCCTCGCCGAGCATCCCGAGTCCGCGCGACAACGAGAGCGACTCGGACTCGTCGGCGCAGCAGCAGCAGCTCCTGCAGAGCCAGCATCCGCCCGTCATCCAGTGCCAGGCGGGCGCCTCCTCCTCGGCGCCGCCGCCGCCGCTCCCGCTGCCGCTGCCGACCTCGGCCCCCTCGCTGCCGCCGCAGGTCTCCCCCACGGCGGCCTCCGCCTCGCTACCTCCCCAGCCGCTGCCCCAGACCAGCCCCATGTCCCTCATCCAGTCCGGAGCGTCGCTCCACCCTCAGAGGCTTCCCTCGCCGCACTCGCCCATCACTCAGGCTCCGCCCCCCGGGCCGCCGATCCCGCCGCAGTCGTTACCCAGCCCGCACCACGGGCCCATGCCCCCGATGCCGCACCCCCTGCAGCCCGGCCCCTCGCACATGCCTCACCCGCACGCCATCGCCCCTCAGGGATTCCCCGTGGGTCCGTCTCAGGTCCCGCCCCCGCCGGTCCCCGGCCAATCACAGCAGAGGTCTCACTCGCCTCCCCCCCAGTCGCAGTCGTCGTCTCAGGGCGGCGGCCAGCCTCCCCGGGAGCAGCCGCTGCCCCCCGCCCCCATGTCCATGCCCCACATCAAGCCCCCGCCCACCACGCCCATCCCCCAGATGGCCACGCCCCCGTCCCACAAGCACCCCGCCCACGTGTCGGCGCCGCCGTTTCCTCAGATGCCTTCGAACCTGCCGCCGCCTCCGGCCCTCAAGCCCCTCAGCTCCCTGTCCAATCACCACCCGCCCTCGGCCCACCCGCCCCCCCTGCAGCTGATGCCCCAGGGGCAGCAGCTGCAGCCCCCGCCGGCGCAGCCGCCGGTCCTCACGCAGTCCCAGACGCTGCCGCCGTCGGCCGGCCACCAGCCTCCCCCGGCGCCGCCCCTGCCGCCCTCCGCGGCGGCCCCCCACCCCAGCGGACCGCCTCAGCCGTTCTCCTCCCACTTCAACACAGTTCTACCTCCGAACGGCCCCCCTCCATCCTCGTCGGCGTCCATGCCGAGCTTGCAGCCTCCGCCGTCGTCGTCGTCGTCGTCGTCGTCGTCCTCCTCGGCGCCGTCCTCGTCCATCTCCATGCCGCTGCCCGCCTCGGTGCCGTGCGGCGGGCCGGGCCTGCCGCTGCCGCTGCCGCCGGTGCACATCAAGGAGGAGCCGCTGGATGAGATGGACGAGCCGGAGAGCCCCCCGCCCCCGCAGAGGAGCCCCTCCCCCGAGCCCACGGTGGTCAACACGCCCAGCCACGCCAGCCAGTCGGCACGGTGAGTCGGAATAATGAGCTAATAAAAGCATTCAACTCGTTTTCCTCTGCAACGTTTGAATGGACGGTTGGTTTTGTCCCTCCTGCAGGTTCTACAAGCACCTGGACCGCGGCTACAACTCCTGCGCCCGGACAGACTTCTACTTCACGCCGCTCGCCTCGTCCAAACTGGCCAAGAAGCGAGAGGAAGCTCTGGAGAAGGCCAAGAGGGAGGCGGAGCAGAAAGTGCGGGAGGAGAAGGAGCGCGAGCGGGAGCGAGAGAAGGAGCGAGAACGAGAGCGGGAGCGGGAGAAGGAAGCCGAGCGAGCGGCGGTGAGTCCTCGCCGCCACTTTTCTCTTTTCCGTCTCGTCACCGGGGTTTGTTTGTTTTGATTCCTCAACTGGACTTCTCTCCGCCCACAGAAAGCGTCCAGCTCGTCCCACGACGGCCGGATGGGCGATCCCCAGATGGCCGGCCCCGCCCACATGCGCCCGCAGTTCGACGGCCCGCCCACCACCATCGCCGCCGTGCCGCCGTACATCGGGCCCGACACGCCGGCGCTGCGCACGCTCAGCGAGTACGCGCGGCCGCACGTCATGTCGCCCACCAACCGCAACCACCCGTTCTTCATGTCGCTGAACCCGGCCGACCCCCTGCTGGCGTACCACATGCCCAGCCTGTACAACGCCGACCCCGCCATGCGGGAGCGCGAGCTGCGGGAGCGGGAGATGCGCGAGCGGGAGATCCGGGAGCGCGAGCTGCGGGAGCGCATGAAGCCGGGCTTCGAGGTGAAGCCGCCGGAGATGGACACGCTGCACCCCTCCACCAACCCCATGGAGCACTTCGCCCGGCACGGCGCCATCACGCTGCCGCACATGGCCGGCCCCCACCCCTTCGCCTCCTTCCACCCGGGCCTCAACCCGCTGGAGCGCGAGCGGCTCGCCCTGGCGGGGCCGCAGATGCGGCCCGAGATGAGCTACCCGGAGCGGCTGGCGGCGGAGCGGCTGCACGCCGAGCGCATGGCGACCGTCGCCAACGACCCCATCGCCCGGCTGCAGATGTTCAACGTCACGCCGCACCACCACCAGCACTCGCACATCCACTCCCACCTCCACCTGCACCAGCAAGACCCACTGCACCAAGGTGAATGGACGCCCTGCACACGCACACACGCACACACACACACACACACACACACACACACACACACACACACACAGAAGTTGCAGTTTATTCGTATGTTAAAATACGAGAAACGCTGCATCATGCTAGCGCTAAACAATTTACTGAGGCTCCGCCCACACCGCCACGTTTTCACGTGTTTTAACGTCACACTAGAAAATTAAACTTTAAAAAAAAAAAAAAAGTTCTGACTCCGTCTCCATGGAAACGGAGGGAAACAGAACTTTCTTCCAGCGCCACCTCGTGGCCTGGCATGCTAACTACATCATTTCCAGTGTTTCCATGGAAACGGGCATCGTTTAAACACAAAACGACACATTTTCACGTGAAATCACAGTGAATCTTTGTCCAAACTGACTTTTAGCTTCACATTTACAACTGAACTCTTATTTTATCACACGTTGTTTATTTTCATCTGTTTATGAATTCGTGCGAATATTTACTTTAACTGTCGACTTTAAAACTTTGTAATCGTCGTGTTTCCAACTGAAAAGTTTCTGTAATCAGAACCAAGAGAAACACTTTGATAAAACGTTTTTTTTAATAAAATGATGTCATTGAATGTTTTTCTCCTCTCAGAGAATTTGACGATATTTTTTAACGGCGAGGCTTGTTTTTTTTGTTTTTTTTTCTTCCGCGCTCTGAGAGGAGAAATGTGATGTGCTGAATGAGTGACCTTTGACCCTCCAACTCTGACGCCCAGAAGGTGGTGGTGAATGTCTTGTGTGTCCTCCAGGTTCGGGGGGCCACCCCCTGGCCGTGGACCCGCTGGCGGCCGGACCGCACCTCGCCCGCTTCCCCTACCCGCCCGGCGCCATCCCCAACGCCCTGCTGGGCCAGCCGCACGAGCACGAGATGCTGCGCCACCCGGTGTTCGGTAAGTCTCCGCCCCCACCGCCGCCGACTCCGCCCTCCGCCCACCGCCGACTCCGCCCTCCGCCCACCGCCGGGCTCCGGGGTTGTGTAACGCTCCGTGTGTCCCGCAGGAACGCCGTACCCGCGGGAGCTGCAGGGCGGCCTGCCGCCGCCCATGTCGGCCGCCCACCAGCTGCAGGCGATGCACGCCCAGTCGGCGGAGCTGCAGCGGCTCGCCATGGAGCAGCAGTGGCTCCACGGCCACCATCACATGCACGGCGGGCCGCTGCCCGGCCAGGAGGACTACTACAGGTCCGAGTCCGTCCAGAGCCCACGTCCTCTCTGACCCGCCGCTGTCTAGACTGACCTCTCTCGACCTCTCTCTCTCTCTCTACCCCTCTACCTCTCTCTCTCTCTCTACCTCTCTCTCTCTCTCTCTACACCTCTCTCTCTCTCTCTCTCTACCCCTCTACCTCTCTCTCTCTCTACCTCTCTACCTCTCTCTCTCTACCTCTCTCTCTCTCTCTACCCCTCTCTCTCTCTACCTCTCTCTCTCTCTACCGCTCTACCTCTCTACCTCTCTCTCTACCCCTCTCTCTCTACCTATCTCTCTCTCTACCTCTACCTCTCTCTCTCTACCCCTCTCTTGACCTCTCTCTCTCTCTCTCTCTACCCCTCTCTCTACCTCTCTCTCTCTACCCCTCTCTCTACCTCTCTCTCTCTACCTCTCTCCCTACCTCTACCTCTCTCTCTCTCTCTCTACACCTCTCTCTCTCTCCTCTCTCTCTCTCTCTCTACCTCTCTCTCTCTCTCTACCTCTACCTCTCTCTCGCTCTACCTCTCTACCTCTCTCTCTACCCCTCTCTCTCTCTACCCCTCTCTCTCTACCTATCTCTCTCTCTACCTCTACCTCTCTCTCTCTCTACCCCTCTCTTGACCTCTCTCTCTCTCTCTCTACCCCTCTCTCTACCTCTCTCTCTCTACCCCTCTCTCTACCTCTCTCTCTCTACCTCTCTCCCTACCTCTACCTCTCTCTCTCTCTCTACACCTCTCTCTCTCTCCTCTCTCTCTCTCTCTCTCCTCTCTCTCTCTCTCTCTACCTCTCTCTCTCTCTCTACCTCTACCTCTCTCTCTACCTCTACCTCTACCTCTCTACCTCTCTCTCTCTCCTCCAGCCGGCTGAAGAAAGAGAGCGACAAGCAGCTGTGAGGGAGGCGGCGCCCGGCGGGGGACAGGAAGTCGTCACAGGGCGGTCGTCCGAGAATCCTCCTCTCGTCCTTCTCCTTCCTGTCCAGGACTGTTTTTTGTTTTGTTTTTTTATTTCCTTTGTTTGTTTTTTTTTCAAATTCTTTTATAAATATTCTTCTGCTTTTCCGGGACTTTGTTTGGTTTCTCGCCGGCGACGACGTCGTCCTCCAGACTCCTGCATGAAAAGCTTCCCGACGTTCTTTTGTAGGTGCTAGAACGAGACACTGTGCTTACCCAGAGGGAAAAACTATAAAAAAAAAACCAACAAAAAAAAACAAACGGTCAGAAATAACAAGTGCTATCTTAAATTCAACATTTATTTTATTACATTGTTGGAGGTTTTTTTCATAATTTGGAGAGAAGCTGCAGCATGGCGTTTTCCAGCCTGTAAATAGTATATATATAAACATATAATTATTATTATAATTATTATTATTATTATTCCTCGGTGTGGACTCAAGTCGTTTATAGTTTTGAAGCATTATCCCTTGTTTCAGAGGGGAGCCGGCGACACCGGCGTCTCACACACACACACACACACACACGCCTCGCCCGCCTCATCCGTTCGTCAGAATGTGTAAAACTCGGCGTCGCGTCCGAAGACGCAGGAAGTGACCCGGCGTTCGTTCCTTCGTTCGCCGCCACTTCTTCTGCGGAGCATCGAGAAGAACCAACGTTGCACTGAAGGAGAATCCTCCAGCTTTTTTTTTTTTTTTTTTTTTTTTTTTTTTAATGAGTTCCAATGTTCTGTTGTTGTTTAACGACTTTTCCTTCATTTTCATTTTTTTTTTTTTTTTTTTATTTCCTCATTTGTTGGCGCCGGGACCTGGACGCTCACGTCGCTCTGTGGGTGTTTGTGAGTCTCCCCCTTCATCATCATCACCATCATCATCACCCTCCCCCCCCCACCCCCCCGGATGGCTGTAATACTGTTCACTGTGACACTCGCGAGGGCGCCGCCGCCGGCGCCCTCCCCTCGTCCCGTAGCCATGGCAACACTCCTGCAAGACTGTTTGACCGTCATGGCCGCCGGGAAAAACTGTGTTTTTAAGTTGGTTTGAAGAAGAAGTGGCCGCGTCGCCCCCCCCCATTACCCCCCCACCATATCCCCCACTCGAGGCTCCGCCCCCTTCCTGCCATCCCCGACAGCCGCCGCCCACCTCCTCCTGACGACTCCTCGCCTCCTCCTCCTCTTTTGGTGTCTCCGGAACCTTGATGTTAAGTGTTGTCAATGGTTTAGCTTCTTGTTTCAAAGCGGCAATAGCAGAATGTAAATTCTGACTGCTAAGATTTATATATATACGGAATCTCAAGCTTATTGTATATATGAGTCGTCGCCACGGGGACGACGCGATGTAAACAAAAAGTAGAAGAAGAAGAAGAATTGTGAGTCCTGTGTTCTCTCCATTTGAGTATTTTGTAATTTTTTTGAAAAATTTGTGGAATTAAAATAAATGACTAAGTTACACCACAGAGACGCCGCGTCCGTCTTCCTTCTCTTCCTTCTCTTCCTTCCTTCTCTCCGTCTTCCTTCTCTCTTCCTTCCTTCTCTCCATCTTCCTTCTCTCTTCCTTCCTTCTTCCTTCCTTCCTTCTCTTCCTTCCTTCTTCCTTCCTTCCTTCTCTCCATCTTCCTTCTCCCTTCCTTCTCTCCATCTTCCTTCTCTTCCTTCCTTCTTCCTTCCTTCTCTCTGTCTTCCTTCTCTCTTCCTTCCTTCTCTCTTCCTTCCTTCTCTCTTCCTTCCTTCTCTCCATCTTCCTTCTCTCTTCCTTCCTTCTCCCTTCCTTCCTTCTTCCTTCCTTCCTTCTCTTCCTTCCTTCTTCCTTCCTTCCTTCTCTCCATCTTCCTTCTCCCTTCCTTCTCTCCATCTTCCTTCTCTTCCTTCCTTCTTCCTTCCTTCTCTCTGTCTTCCTTCTCTCTTCCTTCCTTCTCTCATCTTCCTTCTCTCTTCCTTCCTTCTCTCTTCCTTCCTTCTCTCCATCTTCCTTCTCTCTTCCTTCCTTCTCTCCGTCTTCCTTCCTTCCTTCTCTTCCTTCCTTCTCTCTGTCTTCCTTCTCTCTTCCTTCCTTCTCTCCATCTTCCTTCTCCCTTCCTTCTCTCTTCCTTCCTTCTCTCCGTCTTCTCTCCATCTTCTCTCCGTCTTCCTTCTCTCTTTCTTCCTTCTCTCTTCCTTCCTTCTCTCTGTCTTCTCTCCATCTTCTCTCCGTCTTCCTTCTCTCTTTCTTCCTTCTCTCTTCCTTCCTTCTCTCTGTCTTCTCTCCATCTTCTCTCCGTCTTCCTTCTCTCTTTCTTCCTTCTCTCTTCCTTCTCTCCATCTTCCTTCTCCATCTTCCTTCTCTATCTTCATTCTCTCCATCTTCCTTCTCTATCTTCATTCTCTCCGTCTTCCTTCTCTCCATCTTCATTCTCTCCGTCTTCCTTCTCTCCATCTTCATTCTGTCCATCTTCCTTCTCTCCGTCCTCCTTCTCCATCTTCCTTCTCTATCTTCATTCTCTCCATCTTCCTTCTCTCCATCTTCATTCTGTCCGTCTTCCTTCTCTCCGTCTTCCTTCTCTCCATCTTCATTCTGTCCGTCTTCCTTCTCTCCGTCTTCCTTCTCCATCTTCATTCTGTCCGTCTTCCTTCTCTCCGTCTTCCTTCTCTATCTTCATTCTCTCCATCTTCATTCTCTATCTTCATTCTCTCCATCTTTGTTCTCTCCGTCTTCCTTCTCTATGTTCTTTCCCTCCATCTTCTCTTCATCTTCATTCTCTCAGTCTTCATTCTTTGTCTTGATTCTCTATCTTCTTTCCCTCCATCTTCTCTCCATCTTCATTCTTTGTCTTCCTTCTCTATCTTCTTTCCCTCAGTCTTCTCTTCGTCTTCATTCTGTCCATTCTCCCGTCTTCATTCTCTGTCTTCATTGCCTCCGTCTTCCTTCTTTCTATCTTCCGTCTCGGTCTTCATTCTCTATCTTTATTCCTTCTCTCCGCCTTTCTTCTCTCATCTTAATTCCTTCTTTCAATCGTCCTTCTCTCCTTCATCTTCCTCCATCCATCACGTCAGCAGAAGCTCATCGTTGCGGCGCCGCAGAGGAAGAACATCAAAGCTGAGCCACAAGGAAAAGTGTTTCTCCTCCTCCTCTTCCTCCTCTTCCTCCTCTTCCTCTTCCTCCTCTGCAGCGAAGCCACTTTGACTCAAATCTCCTCACTTTGTTTCCTTCAGTAGAATCTCGTCACTGAAACTACTGGAGGTTCCATGTAGGTCCACTAGAGGGCGCTGTTAGTTTTTATCGCTTTTCTTGTTTTCAGCGATTTCAGCTTTTTTTTAAAAAATTTGTGAGGCGACAGTTTTAGTGGATTTAACGATTTTTAACAGTTCCATATATTTTCAGCTTTCAGGTTTTTTAAAAATTTATTTTATAGTTTTATTCCAGCTTGTTCCTGAGATTTTTGACATTTTTATCCACTTATATTTAAACAAATGTGAGCCGTTTTCCCTTTTCCACTGCTGCGCCGTCGCAGCATTTCCATCATTAAGTGTTTTTTTTCCCCTCTTCAGTCGTTTCGATCAAATTTTTTGCTCTTTATCGTTTTAAAATTTGTTTTACTTATTTTAATTTTTCTAGCGTTTGTTTCACATTTAGCCTTTTTAGGCCAAAACTTGTTGATTAGTTTAACTTTTTCGGCCTTTTTTTCCCCCCGAGAAGGTTAAAAATCCTTTAAAAAAAAAAATAGTCTGTGTGCAAATAAAATAAAAATGTAAAAAGGTGAGTTACAGGACGGCTGCTCGCCTGTTGGAGGTAAATCCAGTGAAGGTTGGATGTGGAGCTCGACGGATAAAAGTGGAATTGAGGTTGGATTCTTCTCTCTGCAGATAACGGAGGATTAATTCAGTCCGAGGCTTCAGCAGCAGAAACATCAGGTCTCGTCTCAAACCGCCTGCAGCAGCAGAACAAAACCCCCAAAAAAAGCTCCTAAATGACGACGATCCGTGTTTTTCCCTGAGTTTTTGCTGCTCTTACAGACGTGTGGTTGGAAATCTGATCCTCTGCCGAGTTTCTCTGCAGAAAGAAGTCGACAGAAACTCGATCGCTTCCTTCGGCTGCAGGATTTCTGCTTTTCCTGCTTTTGTTCGAGAACCTTCCTGCAAATACTCTCACGTTAAACCATTTCTGTTATTTACTGCAATCCTGCAGTGATGCATAGATCATGGGTGTACGTTTTGTGTGTGTGTGTGTGTGTGTGTGTGTGTGGGGGGGGGGGGGGGGGGGGGGGGGGGGGGGGGGGGTGTTGAGGCTCAGGCTGCAGCTCCATGCTTCTAATGATATCCTGCTTTCACATTCCTCTCATAGCCGATCTGGATTCTCTGCTTTCTGTAGCGCGGCCACTGGCCTTGTGCATTCCACACACACACACGCACACACACACACACACACACACACTCACTGGTTGTGTGTCCATTGTGTGTGTGTGTGTGTGATTGGAGGCCTTTGGCCCGGGCGGTGGGAACTCTTTGTTCGGCCGGTCGGGTTCCTCGTTGGCAGAGCGGAGACAAAGCGACGCTCGCCAGACTTCCCGGCTCCTCTTTAATGTGTTTGTCATAAAGCGAGCAGCTGGCAGAGCGTCCCGGTTGGTCCTGGGCGCCGCCGCCGCCGCCTCCAACACGCCTCAGCGCCGTCGCTCTCGCCTCTCGACTCGACCGGCGGAAAGTCTGAGGCGACGGCTGGACGTCCAGAATACTGAGGCGAATCGAGTTTAGCTAACAAATCAACTATAAAACCACCAAATGCAGGAGGACGTGGGCTGTGTGGGGGGGGGGGGGGGGGGGGGGGGGACTTTGTTCTGATTGTCTCTACTGAGCACGTGCAGAACAACAATTATTATGGCCGTGGTGCTCATGACCCGGAGCAACTTTTCCACCACCGTCTACATGGAGACGAGTGTTTTCAGAAAATGTAGTTTACAAAGTGTAGATATAGACACAGAAACAAGATATTTATTTATGGATTGATTTTTTTTTTTTTTTTTTTTTTTTCAAAATTTATCTTTTGTATATTTCAATTATTATATAATCACATTTTTAATTTAAATTTCAACTCAAACTCAAAATTTTTATATTTTAAATTTAAATTAAATAGAATGAAATTGTATTTCTAAAATTGCAAAATCTAAATAATTTAAATAAAAAAAATGTAATTCAAATTTTAAATTCGAATTTAAAATTTGAATTTTGAATTTATAATTAAAATTCAAAATTTTAAATTTAAATGACAACAATCCAACTAGCATGTCCCTGAACTCGTCATTGTCGTCTGGTTTCATTACAAAAACAAACAGCTCCCTCTAGTGGAACAACAGGAACACTTCATCGTTTTCAGCGTTTAAAACGAAGTTTTAGAAAACTTTTTGTTGTCGTGTGTGTGTGTGTGTGTGTGTGTGTGAGCAGGAAGCTGCTGACGTGGAGATCTGGAGAAACGTGTTCCGAGGTTTCAGACGTCCTGGAGAACTTTTCCTCTGGAGGGTTCTGGTGGAACAACATTTAACTCTGATAACCCCCCCCCCCCCCCCCCGTGGCTGCAGATCTGATGGCTAGAGCAGCTGTTGAGGAGAAGCAGAGGCCTGGTGGTTCACTGAGAACAAAGAGCAGCTCCAGGAAACTGCTTCACACTTTGTTCTTCACTTCATGTGATCCACTTTTGTGTGTGTGTGTGTGTGTGGGGGGGGGTCTATGTGGGGGGGGGGGGGGGGGGGGGGGGGGGGGGTGAGGGGGGTCCAGGTTGTGTTTTGAGCTGTTAACTCATTAAAATGTTGAATTTCAGAGGTTTTCTTTCTGAAGGAGCTGCAGCCTCCAACATCTGCTGCCAACGTGTTGAACTGCGGAGTGAAGAACGGAGCCCCCTGGTGGAGGGTCACTGTACTACTCCTCCATCACCTGGTCTCTTCTTCAACGCTCCTCCATCTCTCCTCCATCACTCCTCCATCCCTCCATCACTCCTCCATCCCTCCATCTCTCCTCCATCTCTCCTCCATCACTCCTTCATCCCTCCATCTCTCCTCCATCACTCCTCCATCTCTCCTCCATCCGTCCTCCATCCCTCCATCTCCTCCATCACTCCTCCGTCCCTCCATCACTCATCCATCTCTCCTCCATCACTCCTCCATCCCTCCATCCCTCCTCCGTCCCTTCATCTCTCCATCACTTGGTCTCTTCTTCATCCCTCCTCCATCCCTCCTCGGTCCCTCCATCACTCCTCCATCACTTGGTCTCTTCTTCATCCTGCCTCCATCACTCCTCCATCCCTCCTTCGTCACTCCATCTCTCCTCCAGCTGCAGCAGATTACCAGCAACAGTAAAAGTTATAATCACTTTTTTCTTTTTCTTTTTTAATTCCTGACAACGAGGAAGTGGATGGAGAGTTTCTCCTCCAGGGCCGACGAGACGACGACCGAGTTTCATCTTTTTATTTGATTTGGCAAAACGCTGGACTGCCAATATGATCAGATTATTAAGCCAAAACTAATTAACTCTGGCACGCACGCACACACACGCACGCACGCACGCACGCACACACACACACACACCACACACACACACACACACACACTGGTTTTAATGAAGTTTGCACAGTTAGTCAGAACATACATGAGCTGCAGAATGTGTAAACAGTGATAAGGCTGTGTGTGTGTGTGTGTGTGTGTGTGTGTGTGTGTGTGTGTGTGTGTGTGTGTGTGTGTGTGTGTGTGTGTGTGTGTGTGTGTGTGTGTGTGTGTGTGTGTGTGTGTGTGTGTGTGTGTGTGTGTGTGTGTGTGTGAGAGAGAGAGAGAGAGCACACTGCCTCATTATGACCTGCTTTTCACGAGTTCACCGTGTTTTCATCAGAGATTGAATTAAATTGATTGAAATATTGTTTTGCGTGTAGCTCTGACGTCACACCACAAGGGGGCACTGTCGGTTGTTTTTATAACGGAACCACACGCACGCAGCAGAGAACAACACGATATTAACGTTAACAACGGGAGGACAAAGACATTCTGGTGGACAGACGACCAAGTTGGAATTGTTGTCACAGTGACTGTCAAAATAAAAGCACCGAGTCAATGGAGAAAATGGAGTGAGAGTGATGACGCTCTGGAGGAAACGTTGTTCTGATTGTCTGTACTGAGCACGTGCAGAATAACTGGCGTTATTTCACTGGTCTGACCACCAAAGATGAATTCAGGCCGTTTGTGGCCTAAAATGAACTAGAATGTGTTTTTCACCACTGATTTAAATCCTCATCATCCAGTTCAATAAACAACAGATTTGATCAGAGTTGGAAACAAAGAAAAACTGCTCGTAATGTTTTAATTATTCATCCCACAAATTAATGTTCCAGGAAAAATATGGCTCCATTTAAAGGAATTCGGTGTTTTGCTTACACACAAGAATTAATCAAACACAAATGTCTCTGTTTAGGATCAATCTTCACGCGTCTGAGAGTCTTTGTTGGTTTAATGCAGAAGAAAAACAAATATTTTAATTTTTCTTCAGTAACTTCCTGCCTGTCGCTTTAAACACAGTTATTGTGTATAATCATTAAAAATAGATAAATAAATGTGTTTATTTTATCGTTCCTTTGGCGCCACTTGGTGACAACGACACAAAGCTGTCGCCCACTGGTGACGTCATCGACATGAGCCCGGATCCGGAGCTGCTCGTCACATTGTGTCCAGAACTTCTTCTTTTTCTTCTTTGTCGGTTCGTAACATTTAATGAAAAATGTCTTTCTGCTCAAAAAGTCGTAGTTTAAATTTTCTGTTTTTGAAAAAGAGCCGTTTTTATGTCTTTTTTTTTTTTTTTTTTAACAAAACAAACTTAACTGTGGCCTCAAAACACGTCCAACGTTTATATTGAGGCGACGCTAAGGTGTTACATTCACATGAAAAAATAAAAACCGTTTTGCTGAATTAATGACATCATTATCTCAGAATTATGAGATAAAGTAAATTATAAAAAGAATTAGCTCTTTTTTTAAATTTCTGAGATACTGTTTCCTGAAATATATATATTTTTTAAATTGGCTTTGTTTTTCTGAATTATGGATTTTATCCTGATGGAAAAAGACAAAATGATAACATTAGTGCTGCAACCTGCAGCTCTGGAGCCAAATGTGGCTCTTCAGCTCTTCTGTAGCGATTCTATGAAGCTTTCAGAATAAATAATGCAAATTAACATTTTGCCTTTATTTTTATTTTATTTGCATTCCAAACTGATTTTTTTTAAAGTGATAATTTTCCTGATAAAAAAGCTAAAATGACCTGGAGAGATGGAATTACTCTAAATTGATAAAATGGGGGAAAAAATTACAATTACAAATATAGTTTTCTTAGGAAAATGAAAAAGAACAAATGGAAAAAGACAAAAATTAAGAAGAAAACATTTTAATTAGGAAAAAGAAATACAAGGAAAAATTAAGAAAAAATATAAAATAGGAAATAATTATGAGAGAAAAATATAGAAAAAACAACAAAAAGAAAATGGGAAAAATAATATAATAGTATAGCTAAAAAAGAAAAACGTGTAAAAGTACTAAAACAGTCAAGATGCATTAAATATGTAAAGCAGGACCATTTATGGAAAAATAGGGTAAAAATGTAATAAAATATATTTACTTATTTTTCTCCATGAACACAATCTCAGTTTTCTATATTTTACATGTTTATTTTCTTCATTTCAGATCATTAGCATGATTTGTGTTTCCAGACAAATTAGATTTGGTGGAAAACTGAAAAACGGCTGTTTTTGACCAGAGACGGTGCAGATCTCTGCCTTCGTGGTCGTTTCAGGCTTTTACCCGAACTCAGTTCAACTTCCGGATTAATTGCAGATGATGCAGATTAATTATTTACTGCTGATTAACTCCTGTGACTTGTGGGCGCCGCTCCTCTTTGTCTCACATCCTGATGCGACGTGAGAGCGTCAGATTGTCTCATCATCACTGAATCTGAAAAAGAAAAAAAGAAGAAGAGGAAGGCAGGAAGAAGTCGGCAGGAGCCCCGAGGAACGTTTTACTGTGAAAATAAATCCACAGCTGAACAAAACAACAGGGCGGCGTCACGGAGAGCCTGTTTATCCACGCTGGTGGACTCTAGAGGTTTAGAGGAGCGGAAGTTGGAATCACTGCCGCTGTGGGTCCCAGAGCGCGGACCTTTGACCCCCAGCAGCTCCCCGGACGCCGCCACACCAGCCGCCAGTTTAACACGAACTGATCGGTTTCCAGAACCTCTGAATTTCTTGTGTATTTATACACATTCACTTCGAACATTACGTCTATTTATGGTCTATTTTTTTTCTCTCGTACAGCTGATATTAATTTGTTCAGTTTCTTTTTCTATTTGTCTAAAAATAACCGAAGTTGATGATAAATTAAAAATCTCACTTTAAAGTCACTTTAGATTAAATATTTGTTCTATATTCTTTAGATTTGCTTCTACCTTCTCTTTTATTTACACACTTTATCCTGTTGTTGGTCTTTATTTACTTTTAAAACAATCTGTTGTTGAGTTTCCTGTGTCTCACTTGAGGTGTAATACCGCCTGTGGCCACCGGGGTGGTGGTATAATCATTCACCTGGACTGTACTTGTTGACGCTTCACCGTCAGGAGGCAGTGCAGTGACGTGGAGGCGCCAGTAGGAGGTGCTGGAGGCCCGTGAGAGACGGAGCCTCCAGAACCGGAGGTTTCAGACGTGAAGGTGCAGAAAAAAGCTGCCCGGATTACTTTTCTGATTTAAACCGTTTTCATAATCCTCCACGTTTCCGCCGTGCTTCATAATCTATTGTCACTAAAGCAGATTTGGCCGGAAATGAGGCCTTTACACAGTTTTATCACTCCACTGAACTCTTTTATTTCTCTTGATAACAAACCTGCTTCATTCATTTCAAGCCTCCGGTTCCATTTAGATTAATGACCGAAGCCTTGAATTCAGTTTTTATTACAAATGAAGGAGTTTCCAGTCAGTGGACAGTTAAAAAAAATTCACATTTACACTGAAGCAGCTCAGCCGCTGCCGTTTTCTGGGTTTTTTTTTTCCCCCCTGAATGTTAAAGAGAATCACACCACTGTGCGGATTATAGTAATTTCCACAAAGATTAGAGTGTGGGAGGAGGAGTGGGGTGGTATATATATATATCTCTGTATACTTATATATATCTATGTGTGTGTGTGTGTGTGTGTGTGTGTGCGCATTTGCATGTTTATGTGTGGTGTGGGGGGATTGGGGGTCACCGGCAGCGTTCATTATAATGACGCCTTCACCTTTTCACCTCTCCCACAGTTCCTGAAAGCTTGGCGGAGGATCAGCGGCGGAAAAAACAAACCCTGAACGCTGCAGCATCGCCGGGACTTAAGGTACCGGCCGATCGGCCTCACGTGTCTCTGCTGGGGGCCGGAGGGATTACAGTTACTTCTGCTTTGTCTGCAGAAAAAAAGAGTATTTATGGTTTGAATGACGGCTTGATTCTGGTGAAACGTTTTACATGAGACATTTAAAACACCGAAGTCACTTTGAATAATGTTCTACAAAGAGTTCCCTTCATTAGATGTGAATATACATTTAGAGGTTCATCACAGACTCATGAAAAGTTGTATATATATATATATTTCTTTTTGTAATGAAATCAAGCACACAGGTTAAAATGCTATTAACATTATAGTCATATTATACAACTTTTCAACACTTTCACATGCGTCTCGCTGGTCCAAACATCTTGTAGTTTCTTTGATCTTCCTCCATTAGAATATCGGATCCTAGGAGCTACATTCAGAATCTGCTGTGTCTGTGTGAGCTGGACTGGCTCCGCCCCCCACACACACGCCCATCTATGGGAAGATGGAGGAAGTACTTCCTCTCGTGCGCCATGTGCCAGAGCAGAGCTGCCTGATTGTAGGAGGAGTCAAAGGGGGGGAGGAGGGCCTATCTTGAATGTGATTGGCTAAAACCCCTGATGACATCATATAGGGTTTGATTTCTGATTGGCTGCTTGGAGCAACACACTTTTTAAAAGAGAGAAGAGAGAGAGAGAGAGAGAGGATACACTTTCTTCACTTCTGGGGCGTCGTTCCAGATGTGGAGACGATTCTTACTGCTGAGAACCTTCAGGAAGTGGATTTAACATAATATGACGCCTTTAATAACGGGAGAACAAAGACATTCTCGTGGACAGACGACCAAGTTGGATGACTATTACAGTGACTGTCAAAATAAAAGCACCAAGTCCCAGGAGAATCTGGACGGGGGTGTCATGCAAACATTGTCCTTATTTGCCCCTCTACTGAGCATGTGCAGGACAACTAGTCACGGCCGCCGTGGGGAGTATGACCAGTGGCGTTTCCATGGAGACGGCGGACCCGAGCGGTTTCTGAAAAGTCCCGTCTCGGGAGCCATTTTTTCAAAATCCTGCGTTTCCAGTGTCTCCGAGCGGCGCCGTCGTGGAAACATTGAAAATGATTCGCCAAAGCAACCGTCGTCTTTTTAGTCGTCATGGAAACGTAACGTAACCCGTACAAATACACCCGCCTACCTGTTTTCAGACCAAACTCATATTGAAATATATTATATCATATTATCATTGTCGTTACCGTCAAACTCTAAAGTTTCTTTTTTACTTCCTGTCGTTTGGAGTCACTTCGTTTCTCCGGTCGTATAAAAGCTGCAGCTCGACGCCGTCGTGGCGAAAACGAGTTCAGACGGCGAAGAGTCACGCTGAGACCTGAGATGAAGGAAAAGAAGACTTCTTTTCTTCTTTTTTTTTTTTCCCCCTCAATATCTTTTTTTTTTTTTCATACCTGTCGTTTAAAGGGGGAATATCTTTTAACTCCTCTCTCATTGGCTGCTGGTCTTCTGATGTCATCACCACCTGGTGTCTGAGAGGATCATCAACGACGCCCGGCGTCACGGAGCCCCTCCGGCAGCGGCGCGGGAATATTGATCTTTTTATAGCAGAACTATGTTATTGTTACAGCCGGCGAGTTACTTTCACCCCGGGTTACCTGATAACTACTACTAGTACTATTATTATTGTTATTATCATTATTATCATTTCTCCAGTGAGGCGCTGCGGGACGGGAGGCGGTGGAGGCGGCTGCTTTCTTTAATTGTTGTTATTTAGACTTCACGTGTTTTCGCTGCGCGGGGCCGCCGTGCACTGTCTTGTGTGTGCGTGTGTGTGTGCGTGTGTGTGTGTGTGTGTTGAAGGCGGTGTTGACTTCCTGAGGCTGATCACCGCCGTCTTCCCGGCGTCTTGTTTTTCGCCCGTCTCTCCGCCTGTGTGGAAGTTGTGTGGGCACCCTCTGGATTGCCTCAGCGCCGGAGCATGCCGGACCCTGTTATCCAGCTATCCATCTGTGTTATTGATTTTTTTTTCCCTCTTTGTAGAGTTTCATCTTTCCTCCACTTTTCTGTACAGCGATGGAGAAGGGAGGGAGGGAGGGAGGGATGGGAGGGCGGGCGAGCGAGGGGGCAGCGCAGAGATCTGAGAGCTTGTCGATGGGGGGGGGGGGAGGGGGGAGGTGGAGGTGGGGGGTGGACGGTGGGGGGGCAGCAGTGGGGCTTCTGAGCGTCGGGGTGTAAGAGGTTGGGGGGGGGGGGGGGGGTGGGGGGGGGGGCACTCAGCCTGGACTATGGATGAGCGGGGAGAGGGAGCCACTCTTGAAGTGTTGATGCTTTTCTCTCTCTCTCTCTCTCTCTCTCTCTCTCTCTCTCTCTCTCTCTCTCTCTCTCTCTCTCTCTCTCTCTCGTTTCTCTCTATTCTCCTGGAGCAGCCCTCCCCCTCCCTTCTCCTCCCCCCACAGCGCTCCTCCACCTCCCTCCTCCTCCTCCTCCATCCCTGCTCCAAGGCGGCCTCTGGTACACACGCTCCACTTGCCCACCCCCTCCTCCTCCTCTCCTGCCCCCCCCCCCCTCCTCCTCCTCCTCCTCCTCCTCCTCCTCCTGCCTCTCGCTCCGTCCGCCCGCCTGCCTGCCGTCTCTCCATCCCGGGGGGTTCGGGCAGTGGCTGGCGGCGCAGCCGTGATTTGCAGGAGATTTGTCTAAGTGAGAAGCAATTAGTGCGCCTAAGCACCGCTAATGTATGCATGCTGGGGCCGCCGCCGCCGCCGCCGCCGCCGCCTGCCCCCCCCCCCCCCATCTCCCCCTCCCCCACCCCCACCACCCCCCCCCGCCTGGCAGTGCCACGGCCGGGCCGAGCCGGGGCGACGCCGCCGTCTCTCCTCGTTACTCCTCTCATCTGAGGCGTCGTCTGCCTCTCCTCCACGCCGCCGCCGCTCCTTTGATCTCCTCTCAGGAAGTCGCCAGTTCCTCCTCTGACGTCACGTTTTGGACGTTTTCGAGTGGAAACGCAAAAGTTTTGTCTCGTTTTTTTTTTGGGGGGGGGGGGGGGGGGGGGCGTCTGGTTAAAACCACGGCGGTGCCGCAAACGTTGAAGATGCTCCGTCTCCGTTAAACGGAGGAAACGCTGCCATACAAGTAAATATTACACAAGTGTCACGACTCCCCCGTCCAGGGTTCTACCGGGACTTGGTGCTTTTATTTTGACAGTCACCGTAGTAACAATCCAACTTTGTTCTGTCCACTAGAATGTCCGTGTTCTTTCATGTTTGGAGCCTCTTGTTCTCTGCTGCTTGTGTTGTTTTTTTTAAATAGAAACAACCAACAGCACCACCTGGTGGCCAAACAAGGGAAACTACATGGTTTTCAGGTTTTTCTGCTACATTTTGTGGTTTCACTTGAAATATTGTGTAAACAGGCTCCTAGTTGCTCCTCTCTACCTGGTTGTAGCTCTATAAACTGGTTAGAAAAGAAATGGTGAACGTAGTTAAAGGAGTCACGTCATCCAGCTTTGCAAAACTTTCACATGCGTCTCATTGGTCCAGAAACCTCGTTTTCAAAGTTTCTTGATTTCTCCCTCCATTAGAATATCAGATCCTAGGAGCTGCATTCAGAATCTGCTGTGTCTGTGTGAGGCTGGACTGGCTCCGCCCCCCACACACACGCCCATTTATGTGAAGATGGAGGAAGTACTTCCTCTCGTGGCGCCATGTGCCAGAGCAGAGCTGCCTGATTGTGGGAGGAGCCTACCTTGATTGTGATTGGCTAAAACCCCCATTAGAAAGTGAATTTTAGGTAAATCAGAAAAGATGTGATCCAGTTATTGTTTTTTTTCTTACTATAATTAGCTGCTGACAAAAAGACGTTACAAAACGTTTGTACATTTGTCTTCTTCACCACGTTCACACTTACTCTGCGTCTCTGTTTTCCATTTTAGTTTATCTCTGGCCGACATTTATCAGTCTAATATAGAAGCAATGGAGGATTTCAAGCATCACCGTAGCTGCCTGTTGTTCTAGAGTGACACCTAGTGGTCACAGGTGTACGTATGTGTATATTTCGGTATTTAAGTCCAATGAACGTCCGTCAGGAGTTTAATGCGGCGTGTGAAAATGCCAATATTTTAATTTTAATTTTTTTTTCAATAGAAACTGCGATTTGCAGTATCAGACGCTACATAACAACGTGACGCTGACAGGATCACAAATCTTTCAGCAGATTAAAAAAAAACAAAACAACTGAAGCACAGAGGTACAATATTAGTTAAAGTTTTGGATCTAAAAAAGCTGCAAACGTGGCGGTTGTATACTTTAGATTTCTCACAGTATATTGTTGACGTTGCTCCACTTTTCCTTTAAAAAAAAAAAAAAAAAAAATCAGCTTATTAAGGTTTTATTTAAATTTTGTCTCGAGGACGAAATGTTCCTGGGATCTCTTTTGCTGTCGTTTTGAAACTTGTCCGGACAAAAACCAGAGCAGTCGGAGAAGCGATTTAAAAAAAAAAAAAAAAAAAAAAACCCCGACATCTCGTCACTGACGAGTCGGCCGGTAGAAGCGACTCCCGTCCTTCGTCGTCTCCCACCTCAAGTTTCCGCTGCGGCGTCGAAAGGGAGGCGTCGCTAAACCTGGAAATCTCAGCCTGCGAGTGACGGCGAGCGGTGGAAGCATAATTTGAGTGCAGTAATCCTTCCACACAGCAGCGTGCACTCTCAAGTCGGGCACGCACACGCACACACACGCACAAACAACAAAGTGGAACAGTGGTGGGTGGTAGGATTCCCTTGAAACCCGCCGTGCACAAAAGGGCTTGTTTGCGAGCTAGCGCGCGCCGAGGGACGTTCGGCGCGGCGCGACTCCGCGGCCTACTCGAGGATGAACTTTGACCTCTCCTACACGCCCGCTCCCTCCCTCGCTCAGACAAAAACAAGATTAAGTCTGCTTCATCCTCGCGCCGCGCGACCGCCTTCCAAGCGGGGGGCCTACGCGCGGACCGTGGGTGGTTTTGAAGCGGAGAGCTCGTTAATTAAAGATAGGCTAATTACGGCGCTTCTCAGGCTGGCGTTTGCGCGCGCTGATTAAGAGGATAATCCTGGAGAGAAAGGCTCGGAGATCGGAGCGGTCCCGGCAGACCGGGCATCCTGCTCGCCTGGGCCGGAAGAAAATACACCCCCATGGCTGCCAAACACCCCCCACCCTCCCCCCACCCCCCTCCTCCCACCCTCCTCCAACCCCCCACCTCCTTCCTCTCGCTGCTTCTTTAAAGAGCGGAGTATAGAATATTCAAGCAGGCTGCACTTCAGCGGCAGGAAGCAGCCAGCCTAATTGAAGCTCAGAGACATTTAGCCGTCGCTCGTTAGGCTGGAGGCTGCGTGTGGGGGCTTTTTTATTTTTATTTTTTTTTTCCATTTGTATTATTTTTAAACATCCACAGGTGGAGCGGCGTTCGGCTGAGCAGGCGACTGTGCGGACGCCACGGCCGTCTGTTTTGATTTCATTATGGATATTTCCCATCACCCCCCCCTCCCCCACCACCCCCCCCGGTAACAGCCTAGCGTCCACGTCCCCGTACACGTGTTTATGATTTACTACACTCACGAGCGAGGTGGAAGTCTGCTAATTTGAACGCTTGTTTGTGGTCAAATAAGAAAATCCCACAAGGATATCCGCACACACACACACACACACACACACACACACGCAGACATGTAAATAATCACATTTGCAATTCGCCTCACACGCACATGACTGAAGGGTTCCCTGACCCGACCATCATTCACGTGCCTCTAACCCATATTTTGTCGCGGGGAGTTTCGCCATTAGCACTCGCTGGGCCGTTCCCATATGCCGGGCCTCCACAGATCTATAATTCAGAGGTGGCAGATGTCCCCGCCTGCATTATTCATGGGCGCCGTTCTCTCGTCGGGCGAGCTCGCCGCAGGACCGTCGCGAGGTGCCTGTCCCACGCCGACCCGCCGGCGCTCCGTCCCCGCGGCAACTGTCCCCCGACAGGCGAAGGTTTCCCCCTGCAGACGTGAGGCGTCACGGGAGGACGGACGGAGGTCTTCGGCTTGATTCAAGTAGATAGACGTAGTATCCTCGTTTACGTTTTAAGGGACCGTCCTCCGTGGCGTGTTGGACGACTCGTCCACGGATTTCAGAATTTCTCTTGAGACAATAAATCCTGTATAATGGACTTTTACATGTTCTTATTTGTAATTGATATTTTGTGTAGTTTTCATATATCTAATATGTATAGCATCATATGGCTTTGTTTGTCGTTGTTTACCGTTTCTCTTAATGGTAAACAAGTGCATGGAAATACCATTTTTAGGAATTAATTTTGATGAAAAGCTCAGTTGGAAGCTGCGTATAAATATTCTGAAGTCATAATTTGATAAATAATATTGGCATAATGCAGGGGGGGCCACACTTTTTCATCATACGAGCTCCTTATAAAACGACCAAGTTAAAGTGATCCACCCACTACAAAAATGCAAAACATATATTTATTTTCAAATATATTGAGGATTCTTTATATGTACAATGTATAATGATGCACCTTGCAAAACCCGTATGAGCCAATATTGTGCAACACGACATAATTAACTGTGAACATTTTTTGTAATTTGCGGTAACTCGCTGACTAGCTTGTTAGCTTAGCCACACTTAGCGTCGTTGTTAGCGCATGTGCAGTGACCTGAAGTCAGAAAAATTCAGCCGTCATCTGACGCTGCGTTCGATCGTACTCGTAATTCGGAAAGGTAAATCAGTTTCATTACACCAGCGTCTATTTTTTTCTAATGTCATGCGATCTACTATTACTGCTTTGCGATCGACTGGTGGATCGCGATCGACGTATTGAAGCACCCCTGGCATAATGTGTAAAATCAGATTAAAATTCACTCATCTAAAACTCCCTCGTTCCTCCATTTCTGAGTGATGGCGTGGAAATACGGGAAAATAATATAAAACAATCATTGATCCTACTATTTATTTTTCTACTTCAAAAGAAGAATTAGACTCATAAATCAAAGTGATTATTAGTATTATGTTCCAACAAATCCTCTGTTTGCGGATCCAGAGACGCTAAAAATACACGACATTGTCGACCTTAATACGTTAGAATGTTTTCGTACCAAATGTACTTAATAATCCTTCCAAATATGTCAAATATACTTTGAAATGCGTCAAATCAATAATGCTGAAAGATCTGGACGAAGTGGTCAGTGCGGCGTCTCGGTGTCGATCCAAGATGGCGGACGCCAGCTTGGCGTGTTGTTTCTCCACGCATGTGTGTGTGTGGTGTAGTGTCAACAAGTGCACCCACTAGTGGCCCAACATGGAAACTGCACCATTTCCAAACCGTTGCCCCGAACGAATGTGAATCTTTTCCAGAAGGAAAACGCAAAAGCGATATGTTTCCACACCATAACGGCGAGAAAAACTACTTCCTGTTCCGCTCACGTCTGTGGCTAAATTACGTCAGTGATCGGCGGCGGCGAATCCGTTTCTCAGCTCGTACTTGTTGACGTCTGAGAACCGCTGCAGCTTTTCTGTGACCGTTCATTCTTTCTTTTTTCTTTTTTCTTTCATAAATCTGAGACTCATTTGAAACATTTGGGGATTTATCCGGTCCCTCAAACACGTCTCGATGGTCAACGAGGCATTTTTCCGTGGCGCGGTGAACTCGGCGCTCAGATTCGTGACTTCGCTGTGAAAAGCGCTCGGGCCGCTTCCACGTGTCGCTTCTCCTTCAGCCCGAGTGGCAGGAAACGGCGTTTGGTCCAGGGTTTGGACGACTTTCCTCGACGGGGACGTTTCTGCTTTTTCACTCAGCTGTTGTGGAAACTGCTCCGCGCAGGAACTTTACATTCTATTTGTCCAGATTTCGAGGCGACGACACGTTTTTAGCCTGAACGGGAACAAAACTGTTGGAGTCTCAGACACGCTGCCAACGGCTCTGCTTGCTTTTTCTTTCATTTATTGCATATATATATATATATATAATATATATATATATATAATATAGAAATGTAGTTTTCATGTTCACCACTAGTGGGTGCTCTTGTTTCTTTGTAATGAAACCACACACACACATGCATCAGAGAATAATAATAATAATAATAATAACGGCAGAACAACAGACATTCGTATGACCAGATAACAGCCTTTTTTCTTTTCTTTTTTTTTCAAAACGTTGCGTTTTCAGTAGGTCAGAGCGCCGTTGTCGTATAAAACAGAACCTCAAAACACGACCAAAGTTTTGTGTTTTTTCACTTGAAGACGACGTCGGTGTAAACGTGGCGTCAGTCGCCGTGGGCGTCAGTCGCCGTGGCGCCCTACTGGAGGATTTTATCACCTGCAATGCCGAAATATGTGCGTATTTGATGAGTTTTACACTTTTCTAGATATTTGTCGTCTATATAGACTGTA
>NC_137654.1:29902759-29942484 GCF_963422515.1 Blennius ocellaris
TGCTTCATCGGCAGATAATTTTACTTTTAAGCAATTTTCTTCTCAGATTTTGTTTTTATATCAACTTTTGCAGTGGATTTCTGCCCGTTTACACAACGTTTCAAGTTAAAATGCAACTTTGTCTGTTTATACGGAAACGGCAGAAACTGACAATGATGTAGTTTTCATGTCGGGCCACTAGAGGGAGCAGTTTGTTTGTTTCTGTAATGAAACGGAAGAAAACGATCTCCACATTAACGACGGGAGAACAAAAGGCTTTTGTTGGACCGTTTACTACGGTGACTGTCAAAATAAAAGCCCCAGGAAAGTACGGACTGAGAGTCACGACACTCGAAACCTTGTGCCTCTACTGAGCATGTGCAGTAGCAGCACTACGACGACAACAGTTATCCCCGTTTCCACGGAGACGGATTTGGAGCGTTTGCTAACGTTCAACCTTGGGAGTTGGGAGTTTCAAAAAAGTCGCTATCGCTGCGAAGGTTTCCAGGTTTCGCCCGGGAGAGCGATGTCCTCCGGCGCCCCCCCCGGTGGCGTCCAGACGCCGCCTCACCTCTGACTCTGACTCCCGCGTCGTCTCCGTCCGACTCGCCGTCGGAATCGAACAGATCCTTGAACTCCTTCTTGTCCTCGGCCTTCTTCTCTGATCTTCTTGCGTTTGATCTCGGGCAGATCCAGGTCCTCCATCTTTAACAGGGAAAATCAAAAGGTCAGGCGACGGTTTGACGGTACGAGGGGGGAGGGAGGGGGAGGGGGACGGGGGTACTCACCCGTTCTTTGCCGGAGATCTCCAGCTGGATCTCCTTGTCCCTCAGCGTCCTCCACTGGGCGTAGTACCGGCCGAGCGGCGTCCCCTCCTGCTGCACCTGCTTCTCCCAGGACGCCTGGCGGGACGACAAAACTCCGCTGAGACGTGGGGAAAAAACATTTCCCGGGCTTTCAAGCCGCGACTTCCCGTCAGCCGGGGCGAGGCGAGGCGAGACGAGGCGGCGAGCGATTAAAAGGCGGCTGAGAGGAGAGAGAGCTCCTCCCGCCCCGAAAGAAAGAAAGAAAGAAAGAAAGAAAGAAAGAAAAGAAAGAAAGAAAAGAAAGGTCTTTGTGGACGTATTGATCCGGCAAAATCGCATTATCTGACCGACAAATCCAATAGAGCGCAGAGACCCGCGGCCCTCCCGCGCCCGCCGGCTTTACACGTTCGCCGCAATTTGCCGGGCGGCCATTAAGGACGGACGGGTGACGAGCGAGATGAGGGAATAAAACAGCTGCCGGGGGGGCGGGGGTGGGGGCGGGGGGGTGACGAGGCTCCGCGCTCGTTTACATGACATGTAAACGAGCGGAGGCGGAACGCGTCGTTTCAGAAAAGTTTAGAAAGTACGGCGAGTCGACTCCGACGGTTGCTATGGTAATGAAACCACACACACACACACGATTACATTGGATTGTTATTACGGTGACTGTCAAAATAAAAGCACCAAGTCCAGGAGCCTAAGGACTGCGAGTCATGACAATGGGAGGAAGCTTTGCTCTGATTGTTCAACTCAGAACAATTCACTATGAATGTGATGTTGCCCCCCCTCCCCCCCCCCCGTTTCCATGGAGACCAAGTCAAAGCAACTTTTGATAAAAGTTGAGTTTTTTGCCTGTTTTTATGGAGACGGGAGTCGATTCCCCCCTCTCCCCCAAAAAATAAAACAGGTGCGTTAGGCTGGTAAGGCTCCAGGCTCGATTCCCATCCCCACATGCTGAAGTGCCCTTGAGCAAGACACTAAACCCTCAACTGCTCCCGGCGGAGTGCCGGCGCCTTTGCATGGGCCTCAGTGATTGAATGTGCCGGGCGACGTAACGCTCTCAGAAGCTGCTCACGCGTTGAAAAGCACAATGCAAGTGAAGTCCGGCTACTATTTCGCCCGTTTCCACGGCGACGGCTTCAAAGAGGCTGCCTTGTGAGGGTTTAGAGGAGCGACGGCGACAAAATGCAGCAGAAAGCTTTTTTGCTTTCACGTGGAAACGTTGCTTAACGGGGGCCTCAGATTGGACGGCATAATGTGGGGGGGGGAGGGGGGAGGAGGGGAGGGTGGCGCGGGGGGGGGGCCGTGACCTTTCCAGAGCGGCGGCAGCAGCCGGGCCGTCGCCGCGCCGGCAGCACGGCGGAGACAGCTTCCACTGAGCCGTGGCGACAGGCGCTGGCACGGCGCCACACACACACACACACACCACACACACACACACACACACACACACACACACACACACACACACACACACACACACACACACACACACACACACACACACACACACACACACACACACACACACACACACACACACACACACACAGCCAACATGTGAGGACAGGTAGTGAAGACACTGAGTCACCACACATGAAACACACTCAGACGTGGTGATTAAGGTTGCTGGTTCAAAGGCCGGCGTCGGCACACGGGTCCCAGGGTTAGTGGGGGGAAAGAGGAGGGGGAGGGGGGGGGGTCGGCCGTTCGTGAGCCTCGCTGGATCGGAGCCCAAAACTAACTAACTAGCGACACTGAAAACGAGTCACTTCAAGCCACTTCGGGGTTTTTTTTTTTGTTTTTTTTTGGCTCCAAACGAAGATTTTAATTCTCCCGTCGTGACTCTTCTGCTCTCAGGTCCTCATGTGGAACCACATCCAGTTTGAGTTATCGGGAGGCTGGTAGTTATTTATGACGCTGCTGCAGGTTGGTGCTGCTGCAGGTTGAAGACGCTGCAGGTTGAAGCTGCAGGTTGGTGCCGCTGCAGGTTGAAGCTGCAGGTTGGTGCTGCTGCAGGTTTGAAGCTGCAGGTTGGTGCCGCTGCAGGTTGACGCCGCTGCAGGTTGACGCTGCAGGTTGGTGCCGCTGCAGGTTGAAGACGCTGCAGGTTGAAGCTGCAGGTTGTTGACGCTGCAGGTTGACGCTGCAGGTTGGTGCGCTGCAGGTTGAAGACGCTGCAGGTTGACGCTGCAGGTTGACGCCACTGCAGGTTGACGCCACTGCAGGTTGGCGCTGCAGGTTGATGCCGCTGCAGGTTGATGCTGCTGCAGGTTGATGCTGCTGCAGGTTGGTGCTGCAGGTTGATGACGCTGCAGGTTGGTGCTGCAGGTTGATGACGCTGTAGGTTGATGCTGCTGCAGGTTGGCGCTGCAGGTTGATGACGCTGTAGGTTGATGCTGCTGCAGGTTGGCGCTGCAGGTTGATGACGCTGCAGGTTGACGCTGCTGCAGGTTGGCGCCGCTGCAGGTTGATGCTGCTGCAGGTTGGCGCCGCTGCAGGTTGACGCCGCTGCAGGTTGACGCCGCAGGTTGACGACGCTGCAGGGTTGACGCTGCTGCAGGTTGACGCTGCTGCAGGTTGACGCTGCTGCAGGTTGATGCTGCTCTCCATACAAGGACGTTTCAATATTACATTTTGAAGACAGGATATTAAATAAATCCTTTATATCCTGCGTCTGATTGAGACTAAAGCTGAACCTCAGAGTTCTTCTGTCTGAACGTCGTCTTATTAAAAGTTCTGCTTCTTTTTACACGACAACATGAAAACGTTTTTATCTCTGCTGTGGCATCGGAAACGACGGACTGGGAGTCGTTGTTGTCCATCAACTGAGCGCGTGCAGAAGAAACTTTGTTACTGTGTTTTCCCGTTTCCACGGAGATGGAGGATTTTCAAAAAGTTGCACCCATCCCCCCTCTTCTTGACGTTTTCGGTGGCTCTGAGCGCCGTTGTCGTGGAAACGAACCTCTAAGACGCAATAAGAGCTTCCCGTCTTCACTTGGTGACGCTGCGGTGACGACGGCGTCCTGCCGGCCCGTATGTTAACTTATATCATCTTATATAAACTTATATCAACTGATATTAACTTATATCAACATATATCAACGTATATCAACTGATATTAACTTATATCAACATATATCAACATATATCAACATATATCAACGTATATCAACTGATATTAACTTATATCAACATATATCAACGTATATCAACGTATATTAACTTATATCAATGTATATCAACATATATCAACGTATATCAACTGATATTAACTTATATCAACATATATCAACGTATATCAACTGATATTAACTTATATCAACATATATCAACTTATATTAACTTATATCAACGTATATCAACATATATCAACATATATCAATGTATATTAACTTATATAAACTTATATCAACATATATTAACTTATATCAACGTATATCAACTTATATCAACATATATCAACGTATATTAACTTATATCAACGTATATCAACATATATCAACGTATATTAACTTACATCAACGTATATCAACATATATCAATGTATATTAACTTATATCAACGTATATCAACATATATCAATGTATATTAACTTATATCAACGTATATCAGCATATATCAACATATATCAACGTATATCAACATATATCAACGTATATTAACTTATATAAACGTATATCAACATATATCAACGTATATTAACTTACATCAACGTATATCAACATATATCAACGTATATTAACTTACATCAACGTATATCAACATATATCAATGTATATTAACTTATATCAACGTATATCAACATATATCAATGTATATTAACTTATATCAACGTATATCAGCATATATCAACATATATCAACGTATATCAACATATATCAATGTATATTAACTTATATAAACTTATATCAACATATATCACACATATCACATATATCACACCCAGCGAAACATATATTCTGCTTGTTTTTATTTTCTTTTGCTGCACTTTAAAATGAAGGCGATTTAATTGAAATATCTGCAAAAACAGAGACGAGGGGAAGTCGAGGTAGAAAAAAAAAAAAAAAAGAGAAACCCTTTGGGGGCAGTTTCTGTCACACACACACACACACACACCACACACACACGCACACACACACTCACCACAGCGGCGGCGTCCGCCACTCCAAAGGCGGCCTTCTGTCTGCGTCCTGTGATGTAGCTGCTGTTCTCCTGCACCTTCTCCAGCAGCTGGCGCACCGGCTTGGTGTAATTGCCCACTTGCATTCCTTCAGGAACGCTTTCAGCTGCAGGGAGGAAGAGGAGGAGGAGGAGGAGGAGGAGGAGGAGGAGGAGGAGGAGGAGGAGGAGGAGGAAGAAAAAAAAACCCCAGGATGATCCCGTCGTCTCGTATAATTCGAAAGAAGCTGATCTTAAATAATCTGATCATCTACGTCGCGAGAACAAACTCGTCTATAAAAAACAAACTAAAGTCACACATGAAGCTAAATGTCGTCGTTAAGACATTTTAATATTGTGATACGGCACAATTTTTGGGGGGTTTTGACCGTTTTAAACGCCGTTTTAAGGGATGTGATAGGATATAATATAGATACGAGTGTGACTCCAGGTTGATCAACATACATACAGAAATGTAGAATCAACGACAAGGTTAAATTCCTCCTCGGCCCCTCGACGTTAACTTGATTTCATCAGCGTCTCCATACGACTTAAATCAGATTACAATGCGGCTCAGAGGCCGACTACCTGGATGATGGTGGGCAGGGCGAGTTCGGGGAAGCCGATGGAGGCGGCCTGAGTGTGGAAATACTCCAGGATCAGGTCGTAGAGCTGGTCCATCAAGCCGTCCTGCAGGAGGAGGAGGAGGAGGAGGAGAGGTCAGACAGGAGGAAATCCACGAAGAGGATCAGACGGAATTCACCGGAATGTTAAATAAATAAATGTCTACAGTCGATGAGTCCGACTGCGTCTCGGATCTCAGGTTTAACGTCGTTATGGAAACGTATTGTAGTGAAATAATATCTCAACATCGCAAATACGCCTGAAGAATAAAAAAAAAATTAAAAAAAAGTGAATTTTCTTTTTTCTAAAAATACTAAGAAGTAAAAATAATTCAAATAGATCCGTCATATTACTGAAAAAGTAACTCAGAAGTACTGTAGAAGTCTCTGGAGGTTTTTCTTTAATTATTGAGACGATATAAAGAAGCTTTGGGTTTTTATTATTAAGAGACGTGTGCGAACCTGTCAGTGGTGAATAAAGAGTTAAAAACACCATCAAAACTGCATTTTGTCTTTTAGTTCACGGGTCTGAGGCTCATTGAGTCCCGACCTGAGCGTCAGACGTTTGTACGACGAGGCTTCAAGTTAAAACGTTTCAGACGAGTTTCGCGTTTGTGAGTCACTGAAGATGAAACTTTTTCTGCAACGCCGTTCCTGCGACTCATCCTGTCCTCCGTCACCTACCAACCAACGGTTCTTCTGCACACAGAACCACAAACGTTCCTCCGCGGTGTCGGGACTCGGTGCTTTTATTTTGACAGCTAGCAGAACGTCAGTTTACTCCCATTGTTACTGTTAATAATGTGTTTTTCTCTGCTGTGTGTGTGTATGAGTGTGTGGTTTCATTACAGAAACAACAGCGCCCACTAGTGGCCCAACATGAACTGTGGCGTCGCCCAGGGCAACCGGGGCTCCGCCCACCCGCCAGGACTCACCTTGTAGGCCTTCTCCACCAGGTTGACCTTGTTGAGCTTCAGGATGACGGCGAAGTTTATGGGTTTCTTGCTCATTCGGCCCGGCTTCTTGTTGAAGTCCACTTGTTGGAAAATCTACGGGAGAAAAACAAACGTTAGAACTTCCGACTTCCCGGGGGAAAAGGAGAACAGTGTTTTTCAACCGCTGGTGTTTCAAATGATCCAATTTCCCATTTTCTTCTAAAAAAAAAAAAAACATTTGCTCTCACAGCGGACAGTGTGTTGCAGAGTAGTCATGTATAAATACTCTTCACCACTAGAGGGCAGCACAGAACTTTGCAGGTGAAATGTAAAGTGACAGACGTCAGTGTGGTTCATCTCCACCTCCTGCTACCATCTTGTATCAAAGTACTGTGTCAGTGACAGTGATGGAGAAGTTTTTGAAAAGGAAGAATGTGAACCAGGATCTCAGCTCTTCATCCATCAGGTCCAGGTTTCACACTGACGAGGCACTATTAAAAAAAGTCCTTTGTTTCTGGATTTACTGGATTCCTGTTGATAAAACTTTGATGAGAAAGACTTTATATTGTTAATAGAGGCTACAGAGTTTAACATTTTCAGGTGGTGGTGGTGTGCCTCCAGATTTTTCCAAACAAAAAAGTGTGTCTTGGCTCAAAAAAGGTTGAAAAACACTGGTTTAGAAGACAGAAGAAAAAAACAAACAAGCTTAAATTTCTTGGAACTTTTGCTGATCTGCTTCATTTAATTATTAAAGAGACTCTAGGAGGCGACGAGTCTCGTCCACACGCAGGTTTGAGTTTTTAACACGCAGTTTAACCAGTTAAATAAAAAATTTATCAATTCAGATCCTTTAAAAACTCGTGACCAGTGGCGTCAGACACGTTGTAGTTCAGGAACCACGTACAGCCCACATGGAAAGAACCTATATGAGGATATATGAAACCTATATGCTGCATACATGCACATAAATGCTGTATGCTGCACATATATGTGCACAAAATATAGGAAAACGGCCAATTTTATATATGTCACATATATTCAAAACCTATATTAAAGCATATATGTTTATATAGGTTCTTTCCATGTGGGAGGTCAACTTCACCTCCAGCTTGTGGCAAGAATAAAGCCACAATTAACCATTTTTTAATGAAAATACAGTGAAACTTCTCCCCCAGCTGTTGCATTCTGGGTATTAATTTTTTTTACAAACTCAGTTTTCTCATGTTGAGGCCCGGGCCTCACGTTTCAACACCCTAATTTCGGCGACGACACGAAGTTTCCGTCTGAACAAGTCGTAACGTTTGAGCGTGAACGACCCCCGAACCGACGACTCGCCGCTTTATGAAACCAACTCCCCCGCCCCCCCCCCCCCCCCCACCCCCACCCCCCACCACGACGGCAAACGTGGAAACCATCGAGCCGTAATTAACCATGAACCTCCGGCGTCGACGTTCCTCCCGGCGACGGGCCGGGCTCGCCGTGAGACGGCGCACCGTTGGCGAGATGACACATTCCTACGTGGGTCTGCGGGAGCGGAGCGGCCGAGAGCCAACGTGTGGGATCTTTGTCTACGAGCTGCAGCCTCACATCTGCCCACAGCGCAAGTGAATTTCTGACTTGTATTTGTGTATCGAGCTATTTCTGACTCCCCGTATCTCCGTGTGTGTGTGTGTGTGTGTGTGTGTGTGGTCGTTAATGCTGTGTGTGTGTGTGTGTGTATGTGTGTGTGTGTGTGTGTGCAGCAGAGCAACGCTCCTGGCCGGTGCTGTCTGTACAAACATAGGATGTGGTGGCGGTCTGCGGGGGAGCCAGAGGGAAGTGGGAAGGCAATGGGCCAACCCTGGTGCTCGCTACTCACACACACGCACGCACGCACGCACGCACGCACGCACGCACGCACACACACACACACACACACACACACACACACACACACACACACACACACACACACACACACACACACACACACACACACACACACACACACACGTACACACCACGCACGCACACACGCACGCACACAGCTACTGAAGCAGGAAGCTCCAAATCATGCACCCCCCTCAGAGATATGAGAAAACAACACACACACACACACACACACACACACACACACACACCACACACACACACACACACACACACACACACACACACACACACACACACACACACCACACACACACACACACACACACACACACACACACACACAGGAGGAAGGGGCTGTTTCTGCCGCTCTAATTAAAACAGTAGCAGCGTACCTCAGCTTGCCTTTAACGAGGGGAACAGTAAAGGAGGGGAAAAAGAAAAAAAAAAAAAAAACACACAGGAAGTATTGTGCGTCACAAATAAACACAGCTTGCTGTTGGGCTTTTGTTGGCGGCGGCGGGGGGGGGGGGGGGGGGGGCGGGTGTGGGGGGGGGGGAGAGAGGGGAGTGGGGGGGCAGAGAGAGGATGTGGGTCTGCACAGCGTGTTAGGACCAGAGTGTAAACCACAGCCGAGCCTTCGTCGGATTGGTGAAACTGACAAAGGCCCACACACACACATGATTAACACCTGATTTGGGGGGGGTGGAGGTGGAGGTGGAGGGGGGTGGGGGAGGTGGAGGGTGTCAGTTGGTGACCTGCGATCGCTCTGATAACGACAAGGTGTCTCTGCTCTTCCTGAACTCCTTCAGTTTGCGGCCGTTGAGGCCGAGACGCGACTCGTGTGCGTCGCTTTTCTTTTCTTTTCTTTTTTTTGTTTGGTCCCCCCCCCCCCCCCCCACCTCCCCCCACCCCACCACACACCCCCCCCCACAGCAAACCGCCGACGGAACATTTCACCACAGCTCCATTTTCTCAGTTTCCACCCGACACAAAGTCGGCCAACGGACTCGCCGCTCGCCACGCCGGGCCGTTGATCGCCCGGCGGCGGGGGGGGCGGCGGCGGCGGCGTCTCTCACCTCCAGGAGGAACGGCAGGACCGGCACGAAGGTGGCGGTGCTGCCGGACAGCAGCGTGAGCGCTCTGCAGCAGTGCATCCTCAGAGGGTAGAACCTGGCCGTGGGCACCAGCCTGCAACACAACGGAGCGTCAATACCTCCACCTGCTGGCCGGGAGCGGCACTGCAGCCACAAATAACCCACCCGACGACACAGGAAGGGACGTTTAAATCTCAAAAATCAGGCTTTAAAGAGTTTTTACTGTTCCGAGTACAAAAAAAAAACGACAACAGAAATCCTGATTTTATTTCACGGCGTTGGGAGTTTTTAAACCACCCTCCGCCCCCGTCTTCCTCCACCTGCACATCGTTGGCGCCGCTGCAGCCGTCCTCGCATAATATTGTCTTATTTATCACCTTGTTTCTGTCATTCAAACACTGTTGGTGCAACTGGAGGCCCATTGTTCTGTTTGTGGGTGTTTCGTTTCAACACGGACGGAGCGACGAGGTCCCACCGGATTTGAAAAGACGTTTTATAATAATAATAATACCACAGATGTCGGGAGGAGGAAGACGGTCCTGTTGGGGCTGGATGAGGACGTCTGTGACCTCACCTGATGGTGCCGAGGATGACCTGGCAGAGCGGGTAGATGAGAGGCTGCAGGACGTCGCTGGGATGGAGGGTGCTCAGGGCTCGACACCACAGGGACAGACAGTGGACGAACTGCCAGTTATACACCGACTGGGACGTCTCCTGCAGGACAAAGACGTCAAAGACGTTCAACGTCAACTAATCTATGGAGGCGACGCGCGGCACGAGGCCCGCGGGTCAGAACCAGCCTGCAAGAGGCCAAAACCACCAAGGAAATTGTAAAAAACAACAGAAAAACAGACATTTTTGGACATTTCACAGTATTCGGCACCAGAAAAAAAAAATCGGTTGAATCAATTTAGTAGCTAAAAGCATTTTGTATTTTGCAAATTTGAGTTTCTCAGCTTTTGTCCATTCCGTCCTCGTGTCCCTCGCGGGTTTCCATAGTTGCAGGTTTGCTTAAACCTGGAATTAAAGTTGAATTTACTGACTGACGGAGCCTCGTTTACTTTTTATTCTGGGATCGTTTATATGCATTTTAACTCCCGACGACTATGAAGTTTGGACATTTGACAATAAATATCTAACGTCTGGAGGCATTTTTAAGTGGATTGTGAAAGAAATTCATTAAAATTTGGCTTTATGTTGAGATTATCATATTTCTGTAGTAATTCTTTCGTTTTTTTGTGAAAATATAAACATTTCCATCAAGTATAAAAAAGAAAAAACTCTTTCCAGACTAAATCCCGTGGCCCCACGACGCTTCCACACTCCTGTAGTTCAGTGTTTTTCAACCACTGGTGTTTCCTCCAGATCTCGTCAGGTGAGCCGTGGGAAATTATCCAATTTCACATAAAAAAAATAAAAATAAACATTCACTCTCACAGTGTGTTGCAGAGTAATCATGTATAAATACTCTTCACCACTAGAGGGCAGCACAGAACTTTGCCGGTGAAATGTAAAGTGACAGACGTCAGTGTGGTTCATCTCCACCTCCTGCTACCATCTTGTATCAAAGTACTGTCAGTGACAGCGATGGAGAAGTTTTTGAAAACCAGGATCTCAGCTCTTCATCCATCAGGTCCAGGTTTCACACTGAGGGAGGCACTATTAAAAAAAGTCCTTTGTTTCTGGATTTACTGGATTCCTGTTGATAAAACTTTGATGAGAACGACTTTATATTGTTAATAGAGGCTACAGAGTTTAACATTTTAACATTTTCGGGTGGTGGTGGTGTGACTCCAGAGTTTTCCAAACAAAAAAGTGTCTCTTAGCTCAAAAAAGGTTGAAAAACACTGGTTTAGAAGACAGAAGAAAAAAACAAACAAGCTTAAATTTCTTGGGACTTTTGCTGATCTGCTTCATTTAATTATTAAAGAGACTCTAGGAGGCGACGAGTCTCGTCCACACGCAGGTTTGGACGCGTTTTTAACACGCAGCTTAACCAGTTAAATTAAAAATTAATCAATTCAGATCCTTTAAAAACTCGTGACCAGTGGCGTCAGACACGTTGTAGTTCAGGAACCACGTACAGCTCAACTTCACCTCCAGCTTGTGGCAAGAATAAAGCCACAATTAACCATTTTTAAAATGAAAATACAGTGAAACTTCTCCTCCAGCTGCTGCATTCTGGATATTATTTTTTTTTTTTTTACAAACTCACTTTAAACTTTAAAAAAAGAACTTGGGAAATACTTTTTTTTCTGTATTTACGATAAAACTTCGATGAGAATGACTTTATATTGTTAATAGAGGCTACAAAGTTTATTATTTGAACTTTTTCGGGTGTTTGTGTGCCTCCAGATGTTTCCCCAAGACAAGTTGGGGGACTCGGGAACAATATTCCGAACAATTAAACGACACACGGACCTTCTTCTTCATGGTCATGGCGTTCCTGAGGTGGATGGCGAGCTGGCGGATGTAGATGAAGGCGTGCTGGTAGGTGGCCTGCGTGTCCAGGGCGTACATCTCCGTCAGCGTGCGCTGCATGAAGGTGATCATGGGAAGCACGTTGGGGGACGTGAACTTGCAGTTCTGCACGTAGGAGATGTACATTTGCTGCGAAGCGGAAGGAGAAGCCGACGTTAGAGGAGGGGGACGGATGTTTGCTTCATCGCCGCCGCCGCCGTTGTCTCCATGTGTGACGTCATCACCTTGAGGATGGCGTTCAGGTAACTATCTGGCTTCTGCCGGCAGATTTTATTGAGGGCGAGGAACGCCAGCACACGACTCGTCTCCTCTCCAGAACTCCACTGCTTCACCAGTTGCTGGAAGACAAAGAAGAGACGGATTCAAACACCGGAGGGGGAGGGAGGAGAAGGAGGGGGGAGGGGCAGTCTGTTTACCTTGACCAGGTGGCGACCTTGCTTGGGCAGACAGAGGTAATACGGCACCAGCTGGTTGGCGTGCTGCAGGACGGCGCTGATCACCGTCGCCTCCGTCAGACAGGACAGGAGCTGCAGGAGGGGAAACTCGTTGGATCAGCGGCAAAAGCAAAGACTTTAAAAGAACTCGTAGCGTCTTGTTAAACCGTAGTCATGTCTAGATACGTTCACGCCGATACCCTGAAAATATAAGGTACACAAAATGGGAACAGCTGTTTATTATCCCCCGCCGTGGCCGATAGGCCCCGAAGGGGGATCTTGAAACAGTCTCCGTACGTCCGTCCGTTCGAACGTTTCTACCTATATCTCGGCAACCCCTGGGCCCACAGTGACCAAACTTCACATGTGGATACATCTCAGAGGGGGAAGGGATACTATGTTGACCTTGACCTAATTTGCATATTAAGTAGGTCACAGGGTCACGAAGTGCTTAAAAACACATGTTGGGCTATGGAGGCCTAGGTTTTTGAGCTAGGGCTCTGAAATTTTATACACACGTGATACACACTCCAGGGATAACCTCCAGTACACCAAGTGACCTGACCTTGACCTTGAAGATTGGTAGGGTCTGAAGTTTGCTCGTCATGGTTGCACAATACGTGTATTTTCATATAAACATTTCTCCTCATTTCTCAGCAGTTCCTGGGCCCACAGTCACCAAACTTCACACATGGACACTCCACCTGGGGAGAAGGGGCACCATGGTGACCATGACCTCATTTGCATATCAGGTCACAGGGTCACTAAGTGCATAAAAACACCTTTTGGGCTCTGGAGACGTATTTTGACATAGCTTATGAAGAAGACCTTTCAGATTCTACATAATTATCTACTAGGACCCATGGAACACCCTCTAGTGTACCAAGTGTGCTGCCTTAGAGCTGGCTTTGTGAGAAAATATAAAGCCCTCCGGCGGGGGATTAGCCCAGCAACGGCCTTCTTGTTAATATGGGTTCTGTTGCAAGCAAAGAGACAAATTGCACTAAAGTGGAAAGAGACAAAGGATGTTGGATAAAGCAAATGTTGGTCCAGTGTTTCAATCCGTGTCGAAAGTGCAGATATAAAACTACAAGCTCATTTTTAAATGACGTTGATAGCCCAAATAAGATATGAGATGTGAGGAAAAATATGTGACCTTTTGTAAATAGTTTTACAAAAACGCCTGAGGCAGTGCTTCTATTTCACTGTAAATATCTGTATATAACTGTTTTTTTCAGTCCTGTTTTGATAAATTTTTGTTAATTATAGTTTAGATTTACTTTACAAGTAAACAAAATGATTCGTTAACCGCGTCTGGGACTTTTATAGTCAATAAATCTACGTTTTTACCACCCGAATTTGTAATTTTATGTTGTTTTTAGATCCACTGTTTTAATACAGTATGCCAAAGTGATGAAAATACTTCAGAAATGCATTTATGAGGTTGTCCTGAACAAAATGACACCAAAAAAAGGCGCAAGGTTTAAGGATTTTATATCTGAGATATAAAGGAAAAATCAATTGTAGTGAAGAAAACGGCACAAAATGCTTCGGGCCCCAGAGGGTTAAACCGAAGACATTTCTAAATACGTTCACGCCTAAACACTAAAAATATAACATACACAAAATGGGAAGTTGTTTATTAATATGGGTTTTGTTGCAAGCAAAGAGACGAATTGCACTAAAGTGGAAAGAGACAAAGGAAACCGACTACTGGACGTTGGATAAAGCAAACGTTGCTTTACCAGGGGAATGAATCACATATATACTTAAAAATCTACTTTAAAATTGACCAATGACAGCCTCTCGCTGAGTGGTTATTTGATGCGATTGTTTATTTATTTATTTTCCTTTTTCTGGGTTTTTTTTGTATTTGAGAGGGTGTATGTGTTCATACTCTGTTAAAATGTACAAATAAATAAAAAACATTGTTGGGGGGGGGAAAAAAATACGTTCACGCCAACAAACAAACATTTGGCCCCGAACTGCATTCACTTAGTTTTCTACAGAAAAGCTCCAATAAAAGAAGAGTGTGACGGGGAAAACGGGAGGACGACACACCCGATGGCCCCGCTCGTTTTCGTACGTTGCTGTAGAAGCTTTCGGTTACCATGGCAACGGTCGGGACTGAGGTAACGGTGATATTTCACATCTGGATGAACTCTTTGTTTCTAAATGGAGGGGGGCGGATTTTTTTACGTCACATTTTGTGACGTTTGTGGCTTCAGGCTTCTCGCTACACTGCCCCCTACAGGTGTGGCGGCTCATAGCAGCTCCGCACCAGGCGGGTCCGTCTCCATGGAGATCTTTGTGTCAACGTAGAGCCGGGAAATACCCATCGCTTGTAAAAAAAAAAAAAAAAACAAAAAAAAAAACAAAACCCAGGAACGTGAAAACGAAATAATGTTTCCATGTTGGGCCACTAGTTGGTGTTGTAATGAAGCCACACACACACACACACACACACACACACACACACACACACACACACACACACACACACACACACACACACACACACACACACACACACACACACACACACACACACACACACACACACACACACACACACACACACCACAAACAGTTGGAGAACACAGGACTTTCCAGTGGACAGTAGACCAAGTTGGATTATTACGGTGACTGTCAAAATAAAAGCACCAAGTACCCGGGGGAACCTGGGGCAGGGAACCACGACGCTCCGGAGGCTATTGTTTTTGTTCTCTACTGAGCATGTGCAGAGACGCAGCGTTTTTTCCAGAAACATCCACTTCTAATTTAGTTTCAAATTTAGCATTTTTAGTTTCAAATTTAGCATTTTGTTTCAAATTTTGCATTTTTCAAATTAGCATTTTTAGTTTCAAATTTAGCATTTTTAGTTTCAAATTTGGCATTTTTAGTTTCAAATTTAGCATTTTTAGTTTCAAATTTAACATTTTTAGTTTCAAATTTAGCATTTTTAGTTTCAAATTTGGCAGTTTTAGTTTCAAATTTTGCATTTTTAGTTTCAAATTTTGCATTTTTAGTTTCAAATTTAGCATTTTTAGTTTCAAATTTAACATTTTTAGTTTCAAATTTGGCATTTTTAGTTTCAAATTTTGCATTTTCAGTGGCGCCGAGCACCGTTGTCATGGAAACCGGCCAGCCAACACTCTACGGACAGTTTCCGGGGACCCGAGAAAACGCAGGAATCTGGAACGAGGTGGAACCTGAACGACTCCGCTGAGGTACATCTTGATGTCGAGCTGATTCTTCTGCCACCGGGGACTGGAGGACGGCAGGACGAGCCTGAGGAGGAGGAGGAGGAGGAGAAGAAGATGAACCTCGGTGCAACAGGCAGGAGACGAGCTCCGGAGTCTGATCTGGACTGGATCTCACTTCTTCTGGTCTCGCTCCGGCTTCAGGGCCAGGATCCGCTGCAGCGCCACGTAGACGTCTTTGATGCAGAACAGGACTAAAGCGTTGAACACTGCGGGGCGACGGGACAGAAGGGAGAGTTGATTCACACAGTCTGAAGCCAAAACCACCGGCGTTCATAACAGATTTATGAAAATTCACTGCAAACGCAACAGGAATGAAAAGTCCGATTCCTCCACTTTGATTAAACTGAATTAAACCGCCTGGACAAATATATCGAATTAAACAAAAAAAGTTGATTTATTCATTTGATGCTGTCGACAAGTCAAACAATGAAGACTGATTGACAACATGAAATAAAATCAATCCCGCATTTGATTTATTCTGAGTTTAGACTGAAAACAAACTCGAAGGTTTATTTTCTTTGGGGGAGGAAACAAGCAAGTTTGCTTGTACAACAAACGGGGAGCTTTTCTTCTGATTTCACGACTTTAACCAATAAAACTCGGAGCCTCTCCAGACTTATTTTCCATCTTATTATCAAACATTTGTTCTAAACTGGAGCCGACGTGAACCCTCGGACATCCTTCTGTCCATTTCAGGGAATTCTTCCTCTTATTCTGGTGGTTTGAGTACAAAGAACACGTCTTTACTCTTAATTGAACATATTTTGTAATTCAGATATTAATTAATTGTGCCTGCCTCTTTAAGAGGCATCGCACAATTATTACTATCCCAGGAACGCGCCGCTTTTTCGGCGAATAACTATACCGGCACCGTATGGAGTAAACACACCAATGATATATCAAAACGTGCGGAATTACCGGGAATGGCGTGCTTCTTTACGGATAATGGATATCGCAAACGGTTTCCGAACAAAACGTAAAAAACTGCGAAAATTTCTCCTATCTGCTTTGAATGGGATCCGAGAAAAACACGGAAAAAAAAAAAAAAATCCCATTTTTTTCCACGCCACATCACGTCGCCAAATTTTCAGCTACAGACTCAATTTAGTCTTAAAAAGTTGCCGCACTTGTCCTCTATTCAGATATATCGGATTTTTCCCAAGGGGGGGGGGGGGGGGGGGGGTCGCTCGGCAGCAGGCACAATAAAATTTCCAGAGGGAATTTTCTAGTTTCCTCTAACATTGGATGTGGTTCATTATGAATATTTTGTATTTTAATCACGTGACATGAGCATTATGACCTCCTGACCCCCCCCCCCCCCCCCCCCCCTCCCCCCAGGCTGCAGACTGAACCCACCAGAGCTGTCGGCCACTTTGTACCGGCACGGCCCCGCCCCTTCGCCCTTCGTGGTGGCGACGGCGGCTTTGAAGGCCTGGGTGACGTCTCTGAACAGACGTGGCGACGGCTCCTTCTTCAGGGCGGCTCGCCACTCTTCCACCATCTTGTCCGTGACTTTGACGGCCTCGTCCTTGGCTTTCTTGGACGCTTTCCGCCCGCCTTCGCCCTCGCCCTCATCCTCGGAGCCGGCCTCCTGCGGGCGAGACGGAAATCACGCCGGGAAGTTTCCCCCCCCCCCCCCCAGCAGCGCCGCGGCGGTTCGACGCGGCGTCACGGGGCGACTCACCTCCAGCGCCGACGGCAGCGTGTGGTACTTTCTCTCCTCCTCGTCTTCGGAGCTGTCGGTGTCGTCAAAGTTGAGGAGCGTCTGGTCGTTCTCCTGAAGGAACTTGTAAAACTCCGGGTCTTTGCTCTTCAAGTTGGACAGCTGCTCCTTGTGTTTGGATGCTTTACCTTTCTTTTTAGCATCGCTGATGGAAAAAAAACCCCAAAAAGAAACAGTTGTCAATCTTGTAATTATTATTATTATTCGATGATCTATGAAAGCAGACTCACATTTTAGCGGCGGAAGACTTCAAGTCCTTCTTCTTCTTTGGTCCACTCTTTTTGGGAGCCTCTTCCTCGGATCCACTTTCCCCGGCTGAGTCGGCAGCCGTCAGCAGGAACTCGTCCAAGCTGAGCTCCTCTAATTTTCTGCAGGAAAACGAACGAAACGATGAAACGTAAACAGATGAAACAAGGATTAAAGTGACCCAGTAATTCTAACGATACTCTGTGACAACAGTGCAACCAACCATAATCTTACTTGACCAACTATTGGACTTTAGTGAACTATTGAATCATTTGAACATTTATTGGAAGGACACTTCTAATTCTACAACTCCAATTCTGCTGTACAGACAAGAAACAGTGGAATCAAAGTTGCCCGACAACAGTTGGACAATATATCACCCAAAACAGAATAAATAAGAAAACAGTCAATAGTGACAAGAAATACATTTAAATTCTAGTTGCACAGTTTAAGTCAAATATTTAAATGACCAATATGTAACTCAGAACTGATTTGTGCAATAATATAATATAATATACCACTGTAATAGCCATATAATACAATATCCCTTTAAGTGAAGCTTTTTTTATGAGACCCAATGCTGATATCAAAGGTATTAATACCGTGACAAGTTAAAATATTGATAAAATCAGAAGATGTTGTTTTGGCTTGGGGTAAAAATCAAAGTGCCTCAAAACTACACTTAAGTAAAGTAGCTGTATTATTATGACCCAGTAAATAACTGAACTTCAAATGAGTTCTCATTCAGCTGTTCCGAATAATTAAAATGTTAAAACAAGTAAAACAGAATTCAGACTTCACATGTTTAACATGCTAGCAGGGTTGCTCCATGCTAGCAGCATGGGCGGCTATAAAAACGACCGTACAACGCTTAAAACGCCCTTTAACGCCCCGTTTAGACAGCGACCAGCTTCGGGGACTTTGCGGCTTTCAAAGCGATGCCAAACTGATCTCGAACAGACGCGTGGTATTTTTATTCTTAAAGAAATGGTCCGCGTTACCTCTTCTGCTTCGCTGCCATGCTGGATGTAGAAACTACCCACAATCCCCCGGTGTGACACGGGGCTGTTGGTTTGATGGTTCACAGGCAATCGAATACTTGTATTTCTTAATGTTTCACTTAAAGATGAGCCGTTGTTTCAGTATTTCTTTGTCACCGTGTCTGTTGAATACAGGGGAACTCGGGATTAGCACACATCGATGACACATAAATTACCTAAGGCTGGAAAATAATCGGTAAGGCGTGCACGCGAAACAAGAAAACATGTCCCCGTGTGAAGAAGCAGCAGCAGTGTTTTGATGCTACACGTGAGCTTTTAATTAGATGCTTAAAGGACGAAGAGAGAAACGATTGTCATTTTCATAGTTGGTCTTTTTCGCTACGCCGCCACAAAGCTGGGGAAGCTGACTACGGCGAGGAGTCGCCGCTGTCACAGCGACACCGACGACGGCTGGCGGTGAGTCTTAAATCGACCGCCTCCGAGGTTCGGCCGCTTTTAGCTTAGCCGGCTAATTCCCCACAAAGTGAACAATCCGTGACGCGTGCCGTCGAAACGTCAACGGCATTTCGTCTACTAACAGTAACTCAAAACATGTTCGTGGTGTGCACTTTATTCACGTTCCGGCTTCGTGGATGTTCGTTAATGCTTCGGAGTGAGTCGGAATCGGAATTGGAACCAATCACAGCGCTTTAAACGGGAAGCCCCGCCTTCCGGGGGTGGTGCGGATCGTTTTATCGAGTGCACTTCCTGACTCTGACCGGTGTTACGGATTCGCTGGTTCCCCCTTTTAACTGATGACCGACTTCCCGTACCGTCCTTTGTCACAGCCGGTGTTTATAAACCTGTCAGAAATCCCGAGTTGTCCTGGCGGATTCTGTTCACGTTCACGATTCAAAGTGTCCCATCATACAACGAGTCTTCTTTTAACACCAGCTGTTATGAGCGGCAACGACAGACGCTGGAGGAAGTCGGCGACCAGTTAACAGCGAAACCAGTTGATCCAAAACACCAGACAAAAGGAGGCTTTTAAGGTGGTATGCGTACACATCGGATATTAAATCAATAAAATCCTATTTACGTGTGATATTCTTATCAAAATACGCACTGTTGTTTTCTATAATATCAGATACTATAATATCAGAATCGCATATAAACAAAGTAATCGCGGTTGTTGTATTAAAACGTCACCAGATGTGGCTCCACCTTAACAACCCGATGTCAAGCTCTCATGCAGGGTTTTTTTTTGCATTGACGTCAGCCGCATCCAGCACAAAACAGAGGCTTTCTTCACATTTCCTATTCCCCAGACAGACTATGGACACTTAGGGACAGGCGATGCTTGCCGTTTTTAAACACACCTGACTTGCGACGGCCGCTTTTTTTTTCGCTGCTCTGACCTGCCGTCATTCTGCGGATCACGCCGCGTGCAGGGATCACCGCCGCGCGACCACCGGTAAATAAATGACACATCCATTCTGCCGCCGCAGCTGATCACTGCCGCCGCGACCCAAAACACACTAAAACCAGGGGGGGGGGGGTTCGGATCTCACAGAAAGCCTCTCCATCCACACAATTGCATTGTCTGCTGCATGCAGTGGTTCTGCAGAGGAGGAACCAGCTGGACAGTCGTGTTGTCACACGTGTCTCGGTGTCCTGCGTGTCCCCTTGTCTCAGTCTGCAGCATTGTCTCCTTGCTATTCCCACGGGGCCCCCCCCCCCTCCCCCAGATTGTCGCCTCACGGCCGGTGTGTGTTATTATGGCCCCATTGTGTTTTGGAAAACGGGAGCTGCAGCTGCGATGACATTTGAGATGAGATGGTGCTTTGCTGGGGAATATTTAGAGCAACTGACACCAACCGACTGACCGGAGGCAACTTAATGGAGACAAAAGTGTTTGTCCTCGTCCGAGACTTTTGAGAATGTCAGTATTTATATAGAGCTTGTCGGGACTGTGTTATATGTGTTTATTACACAGGAACTTCTCTTTTATTACAAATACAATGTCAGAAAGAAAAAAAAAAAAAAGGTATGGACATATTTGAGTTCACGGACCATCTTGAGTGGTAAAATACTGACCTAATCCTTCAATTTAAACTTTAAAGTTTTTATTTGTTGTCGCTCAGGGAAAAAAAAAGAAGTATTTTCTTGCAGAAGCAAACAATTAGTCCTGAAAATGTAAACAATTTCCACATGAAGATAATCAACGTTCACGCGACAACAATTCAGGTGAAGACACTGTTTTCTTTTTGTAGAAGATTCCCGTTTACGTGGCAACGTTTTGAAAACAATGTCCGTTTCCACGGAAACGGCAAAACTGCTTGGCGTGTTGGGTCGCCGCCGTTGTGTGTTTGTTTGCACACGCCTGCGGAGAACGACACACCATAGACAATAACTGCAGTTGCAGTTACAGGTTGCAGTTGCAGGTTGGCGGTGCAGGTTGCAGTTGAAGGTTAAAGGTTGCAGTTGAAGGTTGGAGGTTGCAGTTGGAGTTTGCAGTTGCAGGTTACAGGTTGCAGTTGCAGTTGCAGGTTAAAGGTTGCAGGTTGGCGGTGCAGGTTGCAGTTGAAGGTTAAAGGTTGCAGTTGAAGGTTGCAGTTGAAGGTTAAAGGTTGCAGTTGCAGGTTAAAGGTTGCAGTTGAAGGTTGGAGGTTGCAGTTGCAGGTTACAGGTTGCAGTTGCAGGTTAAAGGTTGCAGTTGAAGGTTAAAGGTTGCAGTTGGAGGTTAAAGGTTGCAGTTGAAGGTTAAAGGTTGCAGTTGAAGGTTGGAGGTTGCAGTTGCAGGTTACAGGTTGCAGTTGCAGGTTAAAGGTTGCAGTTGAAGGTTAAAGGTTGCAGTTGGAGGTTGCAGTTGCAGGTTAAAGGTTGCAGTTGCAGGTTAACGGTTGCAGTTGCAGGTTGCAGTTCAAACCAAACTGCTTCTTCTGGTCGTTCCCTCCCGGATTCAGATCAAACGTCGTTTCCAAGCAGAATTGAGTTTTCAACGTTTGGAGAACGTTTCCGTCTCTCTTCAGTCCAGCTGATTAAAACTCCTGCGTTCTGTTTTTACTGCCAGGATTTGTATTTATTTATATATTTATTTATTCTCGTTGTTGTTGTTGTTGTTGTAGTGCAGTTTGCCTCATCTGGCTCTTAAAACCATCCTGAATATTCATGAGATAGTAGCTTCAAAGACTGTGGCGGTTATGCAACGTCGTCAAGTGTCTTATGTCTTTGGCAGCGAGGTTGGGGGGGGGGGCGGCTCCCCCCCCCCCCCCCCCCCCCCCGCCTACATTACCTGATACTTTTATCTCTCGACTTCCTCTAATTGTCATGACGAGACGTAACCGGCCTCGACGGCGAACGTAAAAACTGGTCGGCGTTTCCCGTGACAGCTACTCATAACCCCTCCCCCCTCCCCTACTCCCCCACTCCCCCCCTCCCACATTGCTTGCAGTTGCCCCGAGTGCGGCCCAGGCCCCAGCCCGCCACCGGCGCCATGATGGAGGGCGGCATGCAGCTGCTGAACCGCGACGGCCACAGCATCTCGCACAACTCGAAGCGGCACTACCACGACTCCTTCGTGTCCATGAACCGCATGCGGCAGCGCGGCCTGCTCTGCGACATCGTGCTGCACGTGTCCAACAAGGAGATCAAGGCGCACAAGGTGGTGCTGGCGTCCTGCAGCCCGTACTTCCACGCCATGTTCACCAGTAAGTGGTCGGGCCTTTTTGACGCCGCTTTGAAAGTCGTGCACGGCTCGCATGTTTGTTTATTCGTTTCCTCTTTGATCCTACAAGAACATAAAAGCAGACGTTCACCGTCACAAAGGAAGTTGAGAAGCGCCGAGGAAGACGCCATTGCTGAGGAGAAGACATTTAAAAAATAAAATACAAATAAAAAGGAGGCCTGATCTTTGAGCATATCTGGTCAAACTGCAGAGGAAGACATTTTGGGGACAGATGAAATAAAAATGGTCAAAGAGTTTTATTCACAAGATAAAACCTCAGCATGGCGGTGGTACCATCATGCCGTGGGGCTGCTTTGCCGGAAGTGGAGGACTTGAAACACAGTAACCTTGAAATGACAGGATTGAATAATAAAACACACAGGAATTGCTGAAAATGTATAAGAAAGTAAAAAAATTACTGTTTTTAAATGAGTTTTAGTCTCAATAGAAATCGAAGATCCGAGTTAAAATCTTTCATTTTGGGGAAAAAAACTAAAATCCCGCGAACATTGAAGAAGCTTATCGATGCTACGAGAAATGTTCGTCAACATCAAAGGGGTCGGCGATTCCTGCTGCACATGTTGTGTTTTTATTTTCGGTTTCTTCTTTGAAATTACAAAAATTCAAGTAAAACGACTTACGATCAATTAAAATTCACGTTTTCATTCACTTATAATATCGTACCGGCTGTGAAAATAAATGAAGGCGCGACAATAATGTAGGTTCGTCATCGTTCAGAATCAGCGGGTGAACGACGTTCAATAAAAGCATGAATTCAAACCAAAGAGGAGGAAGAGGAGGAAGAGGAAGTCCACCCACCACTTCCTTATTACAACCAATATTATATCTACATTATGTAATCACCTTTGCTTCACCTTTCAGAGGGAAGGTTCGTCCGTCCACGTCTGGGCTTCATTTGTATTGGTTATAAACCAGGAGTTATAATAAACCAGTAGTTACAATAGTAATAAACCAGTAGCTATAATAAACCAGTAGCTATAATAAACCAGTAGTTACAATAGCAATAAACCAGTAGTTACAATAAACCAGTAGTTACAATAGTAATAAACCAGTAGTTACAATAGTAATAAACCAGTAGTTGTAATAAACCAGTAGTTACAATAGTAATAAACCAGTAGCTATAATAAACCAGTAGCTATAATAAACCAGTAGTTACAATAGCAATAAACCAGTAGTTACAATAAACCAGTAGTTACAATAAACCAGTAGTTACAATAGCAATAAACCAGTAGTTACAATAAACCAGTAGTTACAATAAACCAGTAGTTACAATAGTAATAAACCAGTAGTTATAATAAACCAGTAGTTACAATAGTAATAAACCAGTAGCTATAATAAACCAGTAGTTACAATAGCAATAAACCAGTAGTTACAATAAACCAGTAGTTACAATAGTAATAAACCAGTAGTTACAATAGTAATAAACCAGTAATTGTTGTCGTCCCTCCCGGTTGGTCACATTAAGAAGTGATTTAAACGTCGGAGGTATTGGAACATGATCCTCCTGCTGTTTCCACTAAATATTGGTATCTTGGAGAAAAATCCTCCAAAACATTATTTCCACGACCTCCTCAGCACGTTTTAAACATTTTTTGTTTGTTTTTTTTAAAGATTCTTTCACGTTAATACAAAAACATTGTGAATTTGGACATTTTGAAATTTTTCTGGAAATGTACATTTTTTTTTAAGTCGCACGTCGACGACCTCAGCCGTTTTTAAATCTCTGACCTTCATCCTTTCACCCGTCGTTTTGATCCCGTCGTCCTCCGTCGTTTCCTTCCCGCCGTTCTCGTCTGGATCGCCGGCGGTCGGATGAGATTCACATTTCCTCCGTCTGGATCCTCGGCCGCTGCACTTCCCTCGCCACTCATCAGCTGGTTTCAACTAGAACGACAAAAACAAAAACACAGTGAATGTGTTAATTAGAGGATGAGAGTCACTCTTTTAAAAGGCGGAGGAAGTGGGCGAGAGGAAAAAAAACAAAAAAAAACCTCACGCCGACTAAAGCAGCGTTTTTCAACCACTTAGTGTTTCCTCCAGATCTCGTCAGGGGAGCCGTGGGAAATTATCACATTTCACATTTTTTTTTCTAAAAAACATTTGCTCTCACAGCCACAGTGTGTTGAAGAGTAATCCTGTATGAATAAAATAGTTCGGTTTTTAGTCTGACATCAGGACCCGGCTCTTTATTTATTTATTTTTTCTTTCCCCGACTGTTGTCGAGCTTCTTTATGCGTCTTTATAAAACGTACGTTTAGACAGACTTTTAACTTTTTTTCTTCCCCTGCCACCATTTTAAACTAACGTTGAGCTACTTTTTCAAAACAACTGTGTCTTTATGTGTGAAAATAAGCTACGACTCATCCTCCCTCACTGAAATGTTTAATAAATAACTCACTTGTTATAATAAGTCGTCTATCTGGGATGAACCCGTTTGCTCGCTTTCCTTTAACTGGTTTCGTTTGATTGAAGTTTCACGTTTACACAGAAACAATTTGAAAATTCTAATAATTTATAATGAAATGACAGAAACACTGAAAATTGTGCATTTTCCATGTCGGGCCACTAGGGTGTGCCGTTGTTTTGCTTTGAATCCAATGAAAAGACGTTCATTGTCAAAATTGCAGAGTAATCCAGTATAAATACTCTTCGCCACTAGAGGGCAGCACAGAACTTTGCCGGTGAAATGTAAAGTGACAGACGTCAGTGTGGTTCATCTCCACCTCCTGCTACCATCTTGTATCAAAGTACTGTGTCAGTGACAGTGATGGAGAAGTTTTTGAAAAGGAAGAATGTGAATCAGGATCTCAGCTCTTCATCCATCAGGTCCAGGTTTCACACTGAGGGAGGCACTATTAAAAAAAGTCCTTTGTTTCTGTATTTACTGGATTCCTGTTGATAAAACTTTGATGAGAAAGACTTTATATTGTTAATAGAGGCTGCAGAGTTTCACATTTTAACATTTCCGGGTGGTGTGACTCGAGGTTTTTCCAAAGACAAAAGTGTGTCTTGGCTCAAAAAGGTTGAAAAACACTGGACTAGAGGACAGAAACAAACGAGCCGTTTGGCGGCGGCGGCCATGTTGTTTCCTGGACTCAACCTCTCCTTGTGTCTCGCAGACGAGATGTCGGAGAGCCGGCAGACCCACGTGACGCTCCACGACATCGACTCCCAGGCGCTGGAGCAGCTGGTCCAGTACGCCTACACCGCCGAGATCGTGGTCGGCGAGGGCAACGTGCAGGTAGGAAGGTTCCTCCACCCCACCCCAAAATTTTACAATTTTGTGTTTTTTCCCTCCCAAAATCAGCGACTTCATCTTCTAAATGGGCATTTAAAGGGCTAATTAAAATTTTTAATTTTTTTAAATATTTGGTCGTTTTGATCAGGACTGAGGTTGATTAACAGATTTATGCAAAAAAAAAGTTGAAAAAAATATTTATCTGATATATTTTTACAGGGTCAAAGTTAGTGGATGAAAACAGCCACGAACGCCACATAAGGAAGTTTTTTCACTGGAAGTTTCAAAGTCAATTACATTACTAACCTTTGACATAGCCAAGACTGTAATAACATGTAAAAAAAATTCTGACGTCCGATCACATTTTATATAAAAAATAGATAATTTTGCGTGTATTTTTTCCCATATCAGTGCCTTTCTTTTCTAAATTGGCATTTAAAGGGTTAATTTGTACTATTTTTTAAAAGAAATTTGGTAGTTTTGATTAGCAGATTTATGCCAAAAAATTTGCCAAAAATTTTTTTGCCGATATATTTTTACGGCAGTCAAAGTTAGTGGATGAAAACAGCCACGAACGCCACATAAGGACTAAGATCAATGCTTTTGTACATCGTCCCTGAAAAATAAACTATATAAATGAAATCAAATCAATTCGATCTGTAAATTGACCCTTTGATCTTTTTTTCCCCGCCTCCCCCGACCCGACCCGTAACGGCGTGCAGACGCTGCTGCCGGCGGCCAGCCTGCTGCAGCTGAACGGCGTGCGTGACGCCTGCTGCAAGTTCCTCCTCAGCCAGCTGGACCCGTCCAACTGTCTGGGAATCCGCGGCTTCGCCGACACGCACTCCTGCAGCGACCTGCTCAAGTCGGCGCACAAGTACGTCCTGCAGCACTTCGTGGAGGTGTCCAAGACCGAGGAGTTCATGCTGCTGCCGCTCAAACAGGTAGGGGGGCGGGGGGAGGGGCGGGGCGGGGCGAGGGGGCGGGGCTTGTTCCAGCATCCGGTTGTTTTGTCATCACTGCACAGGCGGAGCGAAAACGGAATTATTTGTCCGTGACGAAGGTAACGGGGGGGGTTTTCCCCAACAGCGACTTGTATATTCCGACTGACTACTGCCCCCGAGTGGCCAAACGATGCGACGGCAACAAACATCTAAGACCTCGTTTTTTTTTTGTTCTCGTCGTGTTTTAACTTTTTCCCCTTGAGGCCAGTTAGCATAAAACAGGATCCTAGAAGCGACAGCCAGAGTGTTTTGGAGGTCGAATCTTCATTTCACTGGGACTTTAAAGTCGTGTAAAACACGTTAGCATTAATGTTGGGCGAAGGTTTGCAGAAACAGTGAAGGGGAAATGTGCGGCCTTATCTCAAAATCAAAACAAAAACAGCACTGGACTCTCCGGACCGGAGGCGGCGAGTCGCCGGACGAAAAGACTTTGGAATTTAACGTAACAAGACGTCGACGGATTCCGTGACGAGACGAATTAATTAAAAATAACAAAACGGCTGCCGGCGTCGTCTTCCCCTCTTCGTCTGTTCAGAGGGATGAGTGTGTGTGTGTGTGTGTGTGTGTGTGTGTGTGTGTGTGTGTGTGCACATCCCATTAAAAAAACACAGCAAGTTAAGCCGCAGATTAAAAATAGAGCCGTTTCCTTGTCGTCTCCTCTGGATTACCGCCTCGTCGTGTCTGCAGCTGCTCAACGCTCCTCGTAAATCTGCACCCGATCTGGATTTATGCTCCGGCTGCGGGAATCGACTCGGCGCTCACGCAGCCGTGAAATACGCCGCCGCCCCCCCGCTATCTCCCCCACCCCCCCCTCCCCTCCCCCGCTCGCCGAAGGAAGTGGCGGACCGTGACGGCCTGTGATGTTTCACTCGTGCGGCGTGGCAGGCGTGACGTTTGCGGAGGCGACGGACGACGGGATGAATCCCGATCGGATTGCGTCCCGAGGAATTGTGACACGGTTAAAAAAAAAAGGAAGCGTACGACGGCTTCCCGTGTGGATTTAGTGCGGCGAGAGGACGACTGCAGGGCGGCGCCGCAGCGCAGCGTCACGCACGCCACGACTTTCAACGCTGGAAAAGCAGCAGATTCAAAAAAAGCTTTCGTTTAAATACGCTTGAGTCATTTAGAGCAGCGATTCCCAAACCGCAACCTTTCAAAGTAAAACGCATCGCAGAGCTGCTCAATCAATCGAATATTGATCCGTGATTACGATTTTGGCGCCGGACGATTTCAAAATTCATAGAAATTGAGGAAAAACGATGTTGTAGAGTCGGAGGGAAGGAACTCCAAACTTTATTCTCCATTAATCCACACTTCTCAGTAACTCTTTTATTTTCTCGCTCTTTCTCTGCAACATGAGAGCACAGCGCCACACGCTGGTACACCAAAATACTAACCGACCGGAACTTTATTTTGTAGAGAGGCGAGGTTTCCGAGCGGAAGCAGTTTTGTTGTTCCACCGTGTGTGTTGTAGAGATGAAAGGAGATGAAAGGAGAGAAAAGAAAAGTGTTTCTGAGAAGTGTGCTGGAACGGAGAATAAAGGTTGGAGTTCCCTGCTGAACGTCGGCTCTGCACCACCGCTTTTATTTTGGAACAATTTATAAAAGTATGTCTCTCTCTTATTGTATTTTATTTATTTCTCGTTTTCAAAAGATTGAGTGCAGCACAACAGTTTGTTTTTTACGGCTACATTACAAGATATTTTTATATATTTAACATTTTTAAACACTTTCAATAAACATCGTTCCAAATTCAAAGACATATTCGTGGAAATAATCGTGATCTCGATTTTTTTTCCATAATGGCGCAGCCCCAACGCATCGTTATCGTGTTTTTGTTTCGTCTTTTGAATGGAAACGGTACAACTGGAGGTGTCGTGTTCATGTTGCACCACTAGTGGGTGCTGTTTTTTTTTTCCTTTCATAATAAAACCAAACAGTCACGTGCAGAGAAAGAAGGACCAATTTGGAATGTTATTACGGTGACTGTCAAAATAAAAGCACCAAGTCAGAGAAGAATAGCGACCGGGAGTCACGACACTGGAGGAAACATTATTCTGATTTTCGTCTTTTTCGAAAATTGACGGCTCGCCGCCTAAAACCACGGCGTAACAAAACGACGAGTCAGCATTTAATTACTCTACGGATAAAAGTGCAAGTGTATTATAGTGCAAGTTCATTGTTAATTTCACGAGGACGTGGATGTTTTCACACGTGGAGGCGTCGTAAAAAGCGACGGACGAAATTAGAGCCGAATGCATCTTTTATTGTGAAAAACTGGGTTATCAAAACGAGTTTATCCGCGGAGAAAATGACGTCATCGTGACGGAATTTAACCGAGAAACTGATGTTTTCAGGCTCATTCAGCTGGTTTGTTCAGGCTGCGGTGATGGAACATAGCATTTAGCATTTAGCATTTAGCATTTAGCAACATAACATTTAGTAGATCAACCAAGATCCAACATGGCGGAAATGACGCCACTGTGATTTCCTGTCTTTGAAGTTTTGTTTTTTCAAAACAGGATTGTTTTGTCTTTCATTCCGTCTCTTCAGGTTCTGGATTTGATCTCCAGCGACAATCTGAACGTGCCGTCTGAAGAGGAGGTGTACCGCGCCGTGCTGAGCTGGGTCAAACACGACATCGACGGACGCCGGCAGCACGTACCCTGGGTGTGTGTGTGTGTGTGTGTGTGTGTGTGTGTGTGTGTGTGTGTGTGTGTGTGTGTGTTCTCTTATTTGACCTCACATGCAGCTTTTATACAGATGTGCAGTGAAACGCCTTGGTGACACGTTCTGCACCAAAACCAGTTTTTATAAAGGTAGAAGAACGAAAAAATAAGTAAAATTAATATTAAGAAAGCAAAATATAGAAAGTGGCCCAACTATAGTGCAATATTAATGGTAATTAAGATTAAGATAAAACAAAATAAGTAGACCAGTGGAAGTATTTAGTCACTTCCTGAAATACTTTAGTATTTGTCTGGATAAAGTTCCAATACAGTGAAAAAAAAATCAATTTGTGTGACAGTGTAAATTAAATAAATGTACTTCAGGAGTTTAAGTAGATGTGACCAAAAAAAACTAAAAAAAAAAAAAAAAAAATGTTAAGGCTAAAATCGTCACCAGTTTTCAGAAAAATATCCTAGAATCTAAAACTAGATATAAAAATGTAAATTTCTGAGACATTTTGACTAATAATTTTTTTTCCAGGCCTTGAAAGCAGAGCATTTCATTGATTTGACTTATTTTGGGTTTCCTCCCTCCTCCCTCCCTCTCCTCCTCCCCCCTCTCCCCCTCCTCCTCCCTCCTCTCCTCCTCCTCCTCCCCCTCTTCCTCCTCTTCCTCCCCTCCTCCTCCCCCTCCTCCTCCTCCCTCCCTCCCCCTCCCTCCTCTCCTTCCCCTCCTCCTCCTCTCCTTCCCCTCCTCCTCCTCCTCCTCCCCCCTCTCCCCCTCCTCTCCTCCTCCTCCCTCTCTCCTCTCCTCCCCTCCTCTCCTCTTCCTCCTCCTCCTCCTCCCCCTCCCTCCTTCCTCTCCCCCTCCTCCTCCTCCCGCCTCCTCCTCCCTCCCCCCTCCTCCTCTCCTTCCCCTCCTCCTCCTCCTCCTCCCCCTTCTCCCCCTCCTCCCGCCTCCTCTCCTCCTCCTCCCTCCCTCCTCTCCTCCCCCTCCTCTCCTCTTCCTCCTCCCCCTCCTCTCCTCTCCTCCCCCTCCTCCTCCTCCTCCCTCCCTCCTCCTCCTCCCTCTCTCCTTCCCCTCCTCCTTCCTCTCCCCCTCCTCCTCCTCCTCCCACCTCCTCTCCTCCTCCTCCCTCCCTCCTCTCCTCCCTCCCCCTCCCTCCTCTCCTTCCCCTCCTCCCGCCTCCTCTCCTCCTCCCTCCCTCCTCTCCTCCCCCTCCTCCTCCTCCTCTTCCTCCTCCTCCCTCCTCCTCCTCCCTCCTCTCCTCCTCCTCCCCCTCCTCTCCCTCCTCCCTCTTCTCCTCCCTCTCCTCCTCCTCCTCCCTCCTCTCCTCCTCCTCCCCCTCCCCCTCCCTCTCCCTCCTCCCTCTTCTCTCTCCTCCTCTCCTCCTCCTCCTCCCCTCCTCTCCTCATCCTCTTCCCCTCCTCCTCCTCCCTCCTCCTCCTCCGGCCAGCTGATGAAGTGCGTGCGTCTGCCGCTGCTGCGGCGTGACTTCCTGATGAGCAACGTGGACACGGAGCTGCTGGTGCGCCACCACTCCGAGTGCAAAGACCTGCTGATCGAGGCTCTGAAGTACCACCTCATGCCCGAGCAGCGCGGCGTCCTCAGCAACAGCCGCACGCGGCCGCGCCGCTGCGAGGGCGCCAGCCCCGTGCTCTTCGCCGTCGGTCAGTGTGCGGCCAATCACAGCCCTGGGTTCAAGGGTCGAGCCACAAATGGGGGAGGGGGAGGGGGAGTGGGCGGGTTGCGCTATGTTGGTCCGTTTTTTCATAATTTTACACCGTCCGTGCACGAGTCAAAATCTTTGTACGCGTGAAATTGTGGATTGCGCAACACGTTTTCCACTTATTGCGTAATAATCTGCCACATTTTGTAATGAAATACTTGAAAGCATTTTCCTAAAACTTTTGCCACATTTTGTAAAAACTTGTTACGTGTTGAAGTTGTTACAAAATGTGAGTCAAATGGTTATAAATGGACTCGGTGCCGCTTTACGATCGGGTTTAATTTCGTCAAGAAAATTAAAAAAAGTGTGGTGGAAATACTGGTCGGCGTGGAACTTTTAAAAATCTAGAAGACTGAGACCAATTCTAATCCAACTGAATCTTAATTTTTTTAAAATTAAATATAGAACCCCGTCTATGGATTAAGAGCAAAATGTATTACATAAGTATTACATTTTAAAAAAAAAAGAAGTGGCAATAGCAACATCTTTTAACTGTTGCAATATGTAACAAGTTATCACAGTGTGGCGTTCTTACATTATTACATAATAATTCAACATCTGCCTGTTAAAGTTTCTCACAAATGATTTCAGGCGACTTTAAGGTTAAAAACTTAATCAGGCCAAACCGCAACTTCGCCGCCACGACTCGTCACCGAGACTCCCGCTAACTAGCATTAGCCTCATTAGCCTGGGGTTCGTAAAAACACACATAGCGCAGCCACAGAAGATAAAACTAAATAAAAGTGAAAGTTCCAGGTTATTATGGGACAATTTACAGTTGCAGAACTTTGATGTTTGACGTCTCTGATTGGCGACAAAGGAGAGGAAACGATACGTCGTCTTCATTTGTTTTACATTTTTGCTTTTTTGCTAAACTGCAGCTACAAACGTTGAACCCCGACCTCTCTCTCTCTCCCTCCCCTCCCTCCCTCCCTCTCCCTCCCCCTCTCTCTCTCTCTCCCCCTCCCCCCTCTCTCTCCCTCCCTCCCCCCTCTCTCTCCCTCCCCCTCTCCCTCCCCTCTCTCTGTCTCTCTCTCTCCCTCCCCTCCCTCCCTCCCCCCTCTCTCTCCCTCCCCCCTCTCTCCCTCCCCTCCCTCCCTTCCCCCTCTCTCCCTCCCCCTCTCTCTCCCTCCCTCCCCCCCTCTCTCCCTCCCCCCTCTCTGTCTCTCTCTCTCCCCCTCCCCCCTCTCTCTCTCTCTCTCCCCACCTCCCTCCCTCCCCTTCTCTCCCCCTCTCTCTCTCTCTCTCCCCACCTCCCTCCCTCCCCTTCTCTCCCCCCTCTCTGTCTCTCTCTCTCTCTCCCTCCCCCTCTCTCTCTCTCTCTCCCCCTCCCCCTCTCTCCCCACCTCCCTCCCTCCCCCTCTCTCCCCTCCCTCCTCCCTCCCCCCTCTCTGTCTCTCTCTCTCTCCCTCCCCCTCTCTCTCTCCCCCCTCTCCCTGTCTCTCTCCCTCTCCTCCCCCCCACTCTCTCTCCTTCCCTCCCCCCCATCTCCCCCCTCCAGGCGGCGGCAGCCTGTTTGCCATCCACGGCGACTGCGAGGCGTACGACACCAGGACGGACCGCTGGCACATGGTGGCGTCCATGTCCACCCGGCGGGCCCGGGTGGGCGTGGCCGCCATCGGGAACAGGCTGTACGCCGTGGGAGGGTGAGTGGGCCTACGACCGTCAACCCCCCCCCCCCCCCCCGGACCTCCGTCCGTTGACCCGACTCTCCGCTTCGCCTCCAGGTACGACGGCACGTCGGACCTCGCCACCGTGGAGTCCTACGACCCCATCACCAACGCCTGGCAGCCGGAGGTTTCCATGGGAACGCGGCGGAGCTGTTTGGGCGTCGCCGTGCTGCACGGGCTGCTGTACGCCGCTGGAGGCTACGACGGAGCGTCCTGCCTCAACAGGTGGAGCCAGAACCTCCACGCTTGTGTTTTTTTTGAAAAACGATGTCCGTTTACACAAGAACGGCAGAAACGGTGAACGTGCAGTTCCCATGTTGGGCCACTAGTGGGCGCCGTTTGTTTTGTACTGAAACCACACACACACACACACACACACACACACACACACACACACACACACACACACACACACACACACACACACACACACACACACACACACACACACACACACACACACACACACACACGCACGCGCGCGCAGTGAACAAAACACTATAAACATTAACAATGGGAGAAGACGGACTCTCGTGTACAGACCAATTGTTTTTACTGTGACTGTCAAAATAAAACCACCATTGTTCAAAAACGTCCATGTTTGGGGCCCAAAGCCTCACATTATGTCATAATGCTGCTACATGTAATACTTTTATACATTTTAAACTCATGATATAAAAAAACCCACATTTTCTAATAAAACAAATGCATTTTATAATGAATTTGTTCCGTATTGCAGCAGTTATAACAAAATGCAGGTTAAATGACTAAATGCACTTCAAGAAAAAAGAAATAACTGGTCAGCCTGTAACTTTAAAAATCTACCAACAGCAGCTGAGTTCAACCTGATTTAGAGCCTGAATTCTACCTTGGTTGTGTTTTAGGCTGACTGACTTATAATTCTAGTCCAACTGAGTAAAAAAAAAAAAAGATTTTCTCATAAACATAGAGCAATGTATACGGATAAAGGGCTAAATGTATTACATGATGCACCAAATTATTAACTTTTCTCGCAATTGCAACAGGTAACAGGGAACTTTTCGGCAACTTTTAGGTTGCGGAAAAGACAAAATGTGGTATTTATTACATAAAGAGCTGAAGATGTGTTGCATTATTACAGATTGCACCAGTATTACTTGATGCGGCGCTACAGGGAGTTTCCAGTGTCTCAGACCGCCGCCGTTTCACCAGACGCCCAAAACACAATAAAAGTTTAGTGTCGTCTTCACCGACGCTGAAGAGCTCCAATAAGTTTTATTTATTTATTTGTTAATCATTCTGCGTGTGTCCCCTGCAGCGCGGAGCGTTACGACCCTCTCACCAGCACGTGGACTTCCATCGCCGCCATGAGCACCCGCAGGAGATACGTGCGAGTGGCTACTCTGGGTACGAGCTCTTATTTTGAAACGACGTGTTTTGTAGTGTTTAGGTTTCTGAGATGCAAGTTTCCTAATATTTACCCCCGCGTTCACCCCCCCCTCCAGACGGCAGTCTGTACGCGGTGGGAGGCTACGACAGCTCCTCGCATCTCGCAACGGTGGAGAAATACGACCCCCAGGTAAAAAACTTGCCATGGAGTGTTTATCGCCACGGCAACGCCGAAGTCGACGGTGGAAATGTGTGACGGAGATCTGCCTTTCTTGGTGGTGGTGGTGGTGGTGCAGAGCAACGCCTGGACGGCCATCGCCAACATGCTGAGCCGCCGCAGCAGCGCCGGGGTGGCGGTGCTGGACGGCATGCTGTACGTCGCCGGGGGCAACGACGGCACCAGCTGCTTGAACTCGGTGGAGCGCTTCAACCCCAAGACCAACACCTGGGAGGGCGTCGCCCCCATGAACATCCGCAGGTCAGAATAAACGTCTAGCGAGGCTGAATTCGCCTCCAGCAGCAAGAATCCGCCACTTTATCCGTCGTTATGTAAGCCCGAATGAACCTCCGCTGCTGCGTTCAAGGACCGATCCGAGCGTGGGACACGGGAACACTGACAAACTCAACAATGACGAGATTTTCCTGAATGAACTCTTGAAATATGAAACAAAAAAGTGCTTATTTATTAAAGGAGGCAAACGTCAGATTGAGATTAAAAGAAAATATATTCATCGCTGATACAAAGTTTAGATTAAACACGTGTTGTTCTACTTTGCGGGATGAAGCGGAATCGTATCTAGAACACGTCATTAAACGACATAGAACCGGCAAAGATGAAGCCCGTGGACCAAAAGCGGCTCCAAACCGTCGAGCAAATTAGAAGAATTTCAAATAAAAAAATCTGCCGAGATATCAGTGACGCTGCCTCGCGAGCTAGCGTTAGCCTCAATGTCGCGCCGCCAGGGTGAGTTTGTAAAAAAACACCCAGAATGCAACGGCGACGGGAGAAGTTTTTTTTAATTTGGGCATTTCAGCAGGAATAATCCAAGTTGAATCCGAGCCGCCAGCTCCTTCCTGAAGGGGGCGGGGCTTGAGTGTCCGATCGGCCGTCACTCCGGCAACGGGTCATTCCGTCAAGATGAAATTGTCGCCGCCAAAGTAAAACGTGCTGGGCGTCACTTTTCATCAGTGTGAATTCAGAGTGAAGGAGGTGAAGCCAAACGCTTTTAATGTTGAAACTGGAATCTGAGTATCGGAAAGCAAAAAAAATTTTTTAAAAAAATTAAAAATTACAAATTAAAGGGGGCCACAAAAAAATAAAATAAAAATTATTCCGTGTGCTTTTCCGTTTCTTAAAGTCGCTTCTCAGCACGAGTATCGGAATACAATTCGTATTGTTCCAGGATTTGCATCACGGAGGCGTCTTTTTGTGATCGCATCAGCAGAAACACACACACACACACACACACACACACACACACACACACACACACACACACACACACACACACACACACACACACACACACACACACACACACACACACACACACACACACACACACACACACACACACACACACACACACACACACACACACACACACACACACACACACGACTGTGTATGATTCAGCTCTATGAATAACTCATGGCATTAATCAGCTGTGTGGCTCTCCTTACCCTTACACCCCCGCCCCTCCCCCCCGGCCCCCCCACGGTACAAAATATCACACTCCTCCAACCACTAATCCGTCGCTCCGCCCGAAGCAAAGCCGCTTTACGCCGGCGCCAATTGGGAGACGATGTAGAACGGCCGTCGTGGTCGAGATAATCTCAAATTCTGTTAATCGCAGGAAAAGTCGGCGAAATGGACAAACTGTGTCACCATGGTTACGAGCACGCGGCGGGGAGAGGTGACCCCAATTCAAGTTGGAGCAGCAAGAATCCTGTTTTTTTTTTAAAAACGCTGCAACTGTGCACATGCTTTTTGAAAACTGCTTCCAAGGTGGAACTTTTTTGCATCTCGGTGAAAACGAGTGTATAAAAATGCAAGTTGACGAAACTGTGGAAACGGTGGAAAATGCAACATTTTGAAAATGCTGCGTCTGTCTCTGTGGAAACGGGGGGTAAAGTGCAACTTTTGGAAAACACTATTACTGTGCATGCTTTTGAAAACTGCTTCCAAGTTGTAACTTTTAAAAAACGTTCAGATTAAGTGAAAACGAGTGTTAAAATAATCCCAAAAAAATGCAAATTTATGAAAATGCGCCGTCTCCGTGGAAATGGGGGGGCAGCGCAACTTTTGGAAAACACTATTACTGCGCATGTTTTTTGAAAACTGCTTCTAAGGTGTAACTTTTAAAAAACGTTCAGATTAAGTGAAAACGAGTGTTAAAATTAAAAAAATTTAACTTTATGAAAATTGTCCGTCTCCGTGGAAATGGGGGGCAACGCAACTTTTGAAAAATGTTAGAGCATGTTTTTGAAAACTGCTTCTAAGGTGGAACTTTTATTAAATGTTCAGATTAAGTGAAAACGGGTGTTAAAATTAAAAAAAATTTAACTTTATGAAAATTGGCCGTCTCCGTGGAAATGGGGGGGCAGCGCAACTTTTGGAAAACACTGCTACTGCGCACGACGGCCATAGTAAATAGTTCTGCAGAACTTGTTTATTCATGGCAGCGTCACAATATCTCATTTTTGTGTCCACTAATCATAACAAATGTTTTTTTTTTTACAATTTTCTGCTCGTTTGGCCGGAGTGGAGCCTCGAGTGGCTGGTTTTGGCTCACGGGCCTCATGTTTGTCACGCCTTTTTCAAAATGTCTTTCTTCTCTGTTAAGCAGAAACAAAATGATGATGTTAAATATATTATGTGAATTTTATTAAATTTTATTAAACTGAGGCTTTTTACCCCCCCCCCCCCCCAGGAGCACCCACGACCTGGTGGCCATGGACGGCTGGCTGTACGCGGTGGGAGGCAACGACGGCAGCTCCAGCCTCAACTCCATCGAGAAGTACAACCCGCGCAGCAACAAGTGGGTGGCGGCGTCCTGCATGTTCACGCGGCGCAGCAGCGTGGGCGTGGCCGTGCTGGAGCTGCTGAACTTCCCCCCGCCCTCCTCGCCCACCCTGTCAGTCTCCTCCACCAGCCTTTGACACGGGGTCACGCTTTGGCTGAGCTCGGCTCCGCCCACCGCCGCCGCCGCCGCCGCTGCTGTAGCAGCTGCAGCTGCAGCCCAGACCGGATCTGGGAAGAGACGCAACTGCTCGGTGTGACAGGAGGAGGAGGAGGAGGAGGAGGAGGAGGAGGAGGGAGTGCACAGGTGAAAGCGTGGAGAGGAGGTGACGGAGGGTGACGGCGTGACGCTGCAGAATCAGTGACTTTCTCGGCGAAGGTGGAAAAACAAAACGACAACAACAAAAATCTACAACCTCAAGCAATCAACATCCTGTGAAAGTGAATCGGTTCCGTCATTCTACCAGCGACGCCGCTCCCCGTTTCCACGGCGACGATTACAAGTGAAAACGCACCAAAAAAACAAAACAAAACAAAAAAACCTGTTTTGGGCGTCCGTTTACACGGCCACGGCACTGGAAACGCAACTTTTTGAAAACGGCTCCTAAAAAAAGGTGGGATTTTTTTTCAAAACGTTCCAGCTCCGTACCGGGTCGGCAAGGCAAGGCAAGGCAAGGCAAAACTATTTATTTACTTATTTATAGAGCACCATTGAAACACAGCGAATCCCAGTGCTTTACGGAGAAATAAAAGAAATACATCAAAGCTTTAAAGCTTTCATGTCTCAACGTACAGACGGTGCAGTTTGGGAATTGAACCTACGACCTTTCCAATCGACGGACGGCGACTCCGCCAGCCCAGACAAAAAGTCGCATCGTTTCTCGGCGCGCATCTACTCCCTCCAAAAAAACAACAACCCACCAACAGCACCGACTCCGTGGCCCCTCATAAACGACCCACGTAGGTTTCAGTGTTTCTGCCGTTGCCGTGGAAACGAGAAACTTTTCTGAACCGGGAAACGATGAGTTTTCACTTGAAACGCCGTCGTGGAGGCTCTGTATTATCAAGATTACACACGCACGCGCACCCGCACACACACACACACACACACGCACACACACGCACACACACACACACACACACACACGCACCAAATCGCTCCTGGAAGAAGAAAAGGAAGAAGAAGAAGTTTGTATCCCGACACTCCAATGAACATCCTTCATTTCCGTCATGTGTGACGTAAATGTTTTTTTTTATTTTTTATTTTCCATGTCAGGAATTTATTGCAATAATGTAAAAAAAAAAAAAAAAAAGAAAGACAAAAAGGGGAGAAAGTGAATAATTGAAATTGAATGATTTTACTTTAGGAATGTAGCTTTTAGCCGGTCGCATGTTTCCACGTTGGCTCTGATTCCCTACAAGAGTTGAAAAAGAAAAAGAAAACCAAGCGTTGTAGTGCTGCTCTGCTCCACTAGGTGGCAGTAACAGGCAAGGGGAGCCAACACACAGTCTGGATCTCCTTTTTTTTTTCTTTTTCTTTTTTTTTAAAAAGATAAAAGAGTTATGTTGAGCTATATCTATTTATAAAATATGTATGAATTCTAATATATTCTGTTCTAAAGATGCTTCGGGGAGAAAATCCAAGCAATGCCTATTTAAGAGTGTTTAAAAAAAAAAAAAAAAAGTAATCTATATATTTATTATTACATCTTGCATATCGTCGGTGGACGAGGGGAACCGGAGAGGCGTTTCAGGGGCGTCGATACGCAGATTTTTCCTTTTGTGTTTAATTCACTGCCACGAGCATGACGTCAAAGTATAACCCCGTGTTAAAATACCGAAAAATTTTATTTATTGATCTTTTTTTTTTTTTTTTTTTGGGCTGATTTACGCTGATGACACTTGGTGCTGTCATGTTCCCTCGCCACACGTCCACTTCAGGGTTCCGGGTTCACTTCAGCTCATGTGCAGTGCAGTGATTTCCATTCCCAACTTCTGAGAAGTTGCCCTTTTCCTCCTTTATTTTGAAGGATTTAGTTGATCCGGTTCTTTTGACCTGACACTTTCATTTTCCGCGTGCGAAGGCGAAGGCGGGAGGTTTTTGGAGCGGCGCCGGCCCGACGGGCTCCGAGGCGCCGCTCACTTTGGGTGAAAACGCAACTTTACGTAAACGCTCCGTCTCCGTGGAAACGGGGGGGATGGGAGGGGCATGACTTCACTAAAACATTCCGTCTCCGGGGAAAACGCAACTTTACGGAAACGATTTCAACTTTGTCTCTTTACAAACGGAAAGAAACGCAACTTCACGAAAACCCGTCGTCTCCATGGAAACTGGGGGGAAACATGCATTTGCAAAAACCTTCCCTCTCTGCGGAAACGGAAAGAAACGCAACTTTACGTAAACGCTCCGTCACCATGGAAACGGGGGATGGGAGGGGCATGACTTCACTAAAACATTCCGTCTCCGGGGAAAACGCAACTTTACGAAAACGCTTTCAACTTTTTCTCTTTACATACGGAAAGAAACGAAACTTCACGGAAACGCTTCGTCACCATGGAAACCGGGGGGAAACATGCATTTGCAAAAACCTTCCCTCTCTGTGGAAACGGAAAGAAGCGCAACTTTACGTAAACGCTCCGTCTCCATGGAAACGGCAGGGAACGCATTCGCAAAAA
>NC_137654.1:29942684-29965552 GCF_963422515.1 Blennius ocellaris
ACGCCGGACGTCTACTGCGCGGATGAAGCCCGGCCGGCGGTAAGTGGGGCAGCGATACTGGATCCACCGGTTCAATTTACACCGGCCGGAGCCGGAAAAATGTCATTAAAAACCAGCTCAGTTCAACGATACGGTGTCAAACACACGCAGGGGAAATAGTGCCAGAATGACCTTTCAATTTAAACTTCAAAGTGTTTCTCTGTTGTAGCGCCGAGTATACATGATGACAGTCAATATTTTCACAAAAACCAAACAATTATTCAGGAAATGTACTACAACAGAGTTTTTCAGCCACGGGCGTTTCCTCCAGATCTCGCCAGGAGAGCCAAATTATCCAATTTCACATTTTTTTCGAAAAAACATTTGCTCTCACAGCCGATATAAATACTCTTCGCCACTAGAGGGCAGCACAGAACTTTGCCGGTGAAATGTAAAGTGACAGACGTCAGTGTGGTTCATCTCCACCTCCTGCTACCATCTTGTATCAAAGTACTGTGTCAGTGACAGTGATGGAGAAGTTTTTGAAAAGGAAGAATGTGAACCAGGATCTCAGCTCTTCATCCATCAGGTCCAGGTTTCACACTGAGGGAGTCACTATTAAAAAAAGTCCTTGGTGTCTGGATTTACTGGATTCCTGTTGATAAAACTTTGATGAGAAAGACTTTACATTGTTAATAGAGGCTACAGAGTTGAACTTTTTAACATTTTGATGGTGTGACTCGAGGTTTTTCCAAACAAAAAAGTGTGTCTTGGCTCAAAAAAGGTTGAAAAATACTGGACTAGAATCTCAGCATGGAGCCACTTTGAACGATGTGGGCGGAGCCTCTCACCCGCTACTTTGACCCCCGCCCCGAGCCTCACGTTAGGACAAAACCTCCGTCACCTCCGTCATTAAAAACCCCGTTGCCTGACGCCTTTATCCGTGTTGTTCACCGGGCAGATGTGGAACGAGCCGACTCAGCAGCGCCCCCACTGGCAGGACCCCCACTGGCAGGACCCCCAGCTGCTGCCCTCCTCCTTCCAGCTCTGCACCCCCCCGCTGGGCCGCCGCTGCAGGAGGAGCCTGGTCCTCACCACGTCGCAGGGCCCGGAGGTGGAAACCCCCCACAGCCGGGAGCAGCGGGCCGAGGCCGTGGCGAGGCTGAAGCTGCTGGCGGCGCCCGGGCGGCTCCAGGAGCAGGTGAGGCGCCCCGGAGACCTGACCGGGGGGGGGGGGGGGGGTCGCGGTGGTGACGCCCGTCTCGGGAGGGAGAGCGTTTTGTTGGGAGTAACTTTCTCCGTCTTGACGTCTCGTTTGCAGATAAATCTCCCGTCGAGCTCCCTGAGGAACGCCGCGCAGATGCCGTACGGCTACTCGCCAGGTAAGAGTCCAAAACACTGAGAGGAGAACCTGGAGGTGGAGAGACGACGGAGAACCGGGTTCCTCCGTTCTCCAGACTGTCAGTTCATGACTGGATGAGTCCAAGTGTAAAATATCAACATTTAAAGCAGATTTCTAATGTAAACAATAAAGAAAGTCAGACAATGAAAAATGAGTTTTGTTAGGAGATGTAGGAGTTGGAGCGGCTCCCATTGGACGGTACGGCGCCTTGCATGGCCGCCGCTCCCTTTGGTCCGACAACCGGAAATAATTTAAATATACTCAAAAGCATCAACGGTCAAAAAACGACCTTACCATGTATAGCATGTATATAGCATGTATATACCAAATATAGCATGTATATACCATATATACCATGTATATACCATGAATGCCATGTATAGTGTCAATCAGACACCATATTTCTTCAGTTTCCGGTTCAAATGTACAACAGCGCTGAGTCGGCGATAAATCCACCACGAACATGAGCGCGCTGTGCCGGTGTTTCGGATCAACTGGTTTCCCTGTTACATGGTGACGACTTTCTGCGAGAAACAGTTTATATCGCTTGTAAATTTCACTATAAAAGCTGCTCCAAGGCATTCCGTGAGGACGACTACAGATTTCAGATTTTTTTTTTTTAGGTAAACATCTGTCATCAGCAGCAACGAGAGACGCTAAACGGTCACCAGTTAACAAGGAAACCACTTGAACTGAAACACCGGGGAGCTCTTCTCTTGTAAACTCGACGAAATTCAGGACCAAGGCTGGATTTTTAGGGAAAATAACACTTTGAAAACAACTCTGACACCGACATGAAGTGAAGTTGTTGAAGAGCTTTATAGAATAATATAATAATATAGAGTGGTAGAGGTTGTGGAGCCCCGTCCTCCGCCGTTCGTGCACTAAAACATCCGGGGAAACATTTCAGCCGCCGCATCAAATTTCCCCGCAAGTGCGAGTTGCGTTCCGCCGTTCAGCTCACATTAATCCCGAATAGCGCCGAGGACACGCCACATTGGTCGCGCTCCTATAGAAGCGTGAATTTCAAGAGCGTGGGGGGGGGGGGGGGGGGGGGGGGGAGGCATGGAGGAAGGAAGGAAGGGAGGGAGAGAGGGAGGAAGGAAGGAAGGGAGGGAGGAAGGAAGGAAGGGAGGGAGAGAGGGAGGAAGGAAGGAAGGGAGGGAGAGAGGGAGGAAGGAAGGAAGGGAGGGAGAGAGGGAGGAAGGAAGGAAGGGAGGGAAGAAGGGAGGAAGGAAGGAAGGGAGGGAGGAAGGAATTGAGGGAGATAGGGAGGAAGGAAGGGAGGGAGGCAGGAAGGAAGGGAGGGAGGAAGGAAGGAAGGGAGGGAGAGAGGGAGGAAGGAAGGAAGGGAGGGAGAGAGGGAAGGGAGGGAGAGAGGGAGGAAGGAAGGGAGGGAGAGAGGGAGGAAGGACGGGAGGGAGCGAGGGGAGGGAGGGAGATATGGAGGAAGGGAGGGAGAGAGGGAGGAAGGAAGGGAGGGAGGGAGAGAGGGAGGAAGGAAGGAAGGGAGGGAGGAAGGAATTGAGGGAGATATGGAGGAAGGAAGGGAGGGAGGCAGGAAGGGAGGGAGGAAAGAAGGAAGGGAGGGAGGGAGGGAGGAAGGAAGGGAGGAAGGGAGGGAGAGAGGGAGGAAGGAAGGAAGGGAGGGAGAGAGGGAGGAAGGAAGGAAGGAAGGAAGGGAGGGAGGAAGGAAGGGAGGGAGAGAGGGAGGAAGGACGGGAGGGAGCGAGGGAGAGAGGGAGGAAGGAAGGAAGGGAGGGAGGGAGGAAGGAAGGGAGGGAGATAGGGAGGAAGGAAGGAAGGTTTGGAATCGTTTCCCACTGAGACGATTCCTCTTAAATGGGGGGGGGGGGGGTTGAGGGGGGGGGTCAGCAGGTAAAGTGAAGGTCGGAGGTCACGGGGCGGTAGGGGATATGTGGCCCGGCGTGGCGGCGGGGAGCAGCTGGGATGCCGCGACTCCGGGCCGTGACTGACGGCGCGCAGCTGGGAACCGCCGCCGCTGCAGCTAGCGCCGCGCAGAGCTAAACAAGCTAGGCGATGGCGGAGTATTTTGGGAGACGAGACGTCCGCCGGTCCGTCTTTGAAATGGAGAGCCTGACCATGTCCCCCCCCCCCCCCCCACCCCCGTTCCAGGACGCCGCTCGTACCTCGAGCCGGCGGAGCCCGACGACCAGGAAGTGGACTATGACAACATTTGGGAGTACGACTGCGACGCGGCGATGATCCCGCCGCCGTCCGGCATTTCCGCACACTGGACGGGATTAGGCCTCGGGGCCCGGGGCCCGGGCGCCGTGGCAACGCCGCAGGGATGGTCGTGAAGTCAAACAATGGAAACCCCCCCCCCCCCTCCCGGGTGCTCGTCCGGACGTGTGCAAACAGCAGATCGCTATCGCTAGCGATAAAAACCGACGAGTCAACGGAACCCAGCAGCTGCTCTTACCAGAGGAGCAGAAGAAGAAGAAGAAGAAGAAGAAGAAGAAGAAGAAGAAGAGACAAACTCTGGTTTCTATGTAGCATCAGGAACGAAGATTCATTTTCTATTTAAGTGCACCGTCACCGCTGTTTGTTTGTTTGTTTGTTGTTGTTTTTTTAAAGGTTTGTTCATTCGACTTGTTTTCTAGCTGAACCAATCAAAAGCATTCCACCTGTCGGGCTGGTTAAAGTAACAAATACATGTATATTCCTGTAAATGTTGTACATTGGTTATTTTATTAATGCGACACGTCTGGATTTTTGTTTTGTTTTTTTTTTATTTTTTTGTGTTTGAGGTGTTTATTTATATTTGGATAATAAAAGTTTAAATGTTTCAAGTTTGTTTGTTGTTTTTTTTATTTTGACCGTTTATAATAAAGAAAGGAGCGTTTTATATAGTAGATATTGCGTCTGATAAGGGCCCCGTACAGCATATCGCCAAAAGTATCCGCTCGCCTGCTTTCTCATGCATATGAAATGAAGTGATTTCTCATTCTTACCGTTTGGGAGGGTTTGTGGGAGTTTCTTTACGGGACCCGGCGTCCCGGCTCGGTCGGGTGGAGGTCCAGACTCCCTGCAGCTCAAACTGGATCCTCCGTTCCTTCACTCTGTGGCCACGGAAGTGACTGGAACACCTGAATTCACGGATTCGGGAGAGCTGAGCAAATACTTTTGGCAATTCATTGATCGACTGAGACCATTCAGCATCTGATCGTCAGGATAAACACAGCCCTTCAGGCAAAACCTTCTTCAAAACACAATTTCATGCACGACTGATTGACTCACTATATGACGTATATGATTGATTATCAGTTCAATGGCTGATCCTCACAACGCTTTAATTAACATATCCCAAGTTATTTCCCCCCAAAACATATTAAATTCATATTATGACTTTTAATTTCTATCAAGAAAATGAAATGCTTTAACAGAATACATATTATTTTCTTATAATCTTAAAATTTTTGTGATTATTTAACTAAATATATGGTAAATTTCACACTTTAAAAAAAAGTATTTATCAAGGATTACAAAAGATATTATAATGAAGTGTTTTTCATTATAATCGCATTTCTTTGACCTGCATCACTGAACAGTTTTGCCTCTTTTTCACACAAGACAAAAAAAAATTAAAATCACATTGAATTACATTTTTTTCGACGTTACTTGCAGAGCAAACATAGAAAAGATGCTCATATGAGGAAAAGCAGAATTTACTTATTTATGCTCGTGTTTTCATCAAACTTTAAAGTTCTCATGTGATAAAAGCTGGAGATTAAAGGTCCAGTTGTCAGAGCAGGAACTCCAGGTTTGGTGTGTCGATGGCGCCATCTGCTGGATGGAGGTGGTAGAGCTTCACCTGAAAACTAGTTTTCTGACCAAAATCAAACATAAATCAAACTAGAGGTAGTTTTTATCTGTAATATTGTGCTTAAAAGTGTTTTTAATTGCATATGTTCAACTACAATTCAAATAAATTTACTGAAAATAATGTTTTACCAGAAATAAGTGTCTATAATAAAGCACTTATTTATGCTTTATGATTATTCGCACAGTTATCAAGTGGAAATAAAGAGGAAGAAATGCAGGTTTATTGCTGAAAAGCCAGCATTTTTTTCCCCAGGAATACAGTTCTTGTGCTTCACTTTCAAGCCTTCATCGATTCGCTTTATATCTTATATTGTCCCTCCAGTGCAGGAGAGTCAAAAACATTATATTCCAGAATCTAAAGGTAAACTAGAGCCAGAATAACCTTTAAATCTAAACTTGAAAGTTTTTCTTTATGACACTGATGACAGAGGTGTCCTAGGTATTCACATTCATTAAATTAAGTTGAAGTATAGATACTGGGGGTTAAAAAACAAGTTAAAGAATCAACTGAAGCTTGTAATAAAGTATAAAAGTACGTGCATCAGAACTACTTCAAGTATAAAAGTCAAATTTCTTTTGTAAAGTCCATTAAGGCTATCTCAGGGGCATATAGCTCACGACGCCACCTCCCAACAACATTAATCTGTATTTTGCTAAATACCATAATGACACCAATGTTACATTTTATTTTGAAAGCCATTAGCTGGTGGTACTTGGGTGTGCAGAGGTTGCAGCGCAAACAAAAGGAGGCGTTTTTAGATAAAAACCAGTGTTTCTTTAACAGGAAGAGGCAAAGTTGCCGCTTTGAAAGGATGAATCTTCGTTTCCTGGTCTTTGGCAACATCTGCAGGCGAGGTATGATAGGCGGTAATTCCAGGTGTGGCCTGTAGGGGCGCTGTGACTCACCAAATAAATATACTCATAGACTTCTATACAACTGAGTTCTGTAGGTCTATACTCCTGCTGCTCCTGGTACTGGAGAAATCTAACAGGTCATCTAATTAAAATGATTACCAATGGGATTTATTTTTGTTTATTTTTTCAAATTAAGAACCCCTGAACTTCAACAAATACGATCAAACTGATCATTAAACACGACACAAAGCGCCAAACTGGACATCTCTCACAATACACACACACACACACACTTCATGCACACAAAAAACACTCCTATCATCACGATTCAATCACTAAAAAGATTGAACATTTTAAAAATAAACACTTACTTCCTTCCGTGTCCCAGCAGCCATCTTGCTCTAGCCGCAGTAGCGGCTAACGTTAGCAGCTGGCATTAGCTTTAGCTGTTCTGGCGTCATCTTGTCAGCTTTATGGACGTAAAACCACAGTTTCCCAATGACGACTTTCACTTCTCAACTTCTTACTTGAGTTTGGCAACTGGCTTATTTAATATTAGTGCGGACCGGCTGCCGCCGCCGGGCAGAAAACAACTGCACGCTTGTGTGTGACGTCATTTGTAATTGTCATTCATGTTGCGGGGCCGGGGGGGTCGCGTACCAACCAATAGAATGACGAGATGGTACATGTTGATACTTCTCGTCGAATCATGGTGTGATTTATTAGCATGCTGTTTTTTTAATGATAAAAACGAAAATCAATGAAATAGAACTAGAATTTTTGGGGTTTTTTTTCATGTAAAAAGTAGAATGTAGAGATAATTATGTGGAAAAAGAAGTAACAAGTAGGCTGAAAAATCATCACTCCAGTAAAGTCCAGACACCTAAAAATGACTTTGGAAAACGACTGCAGTTTCAACGCAAAGACAATTTTAATGAAGCCATTTGATGCAAAATATAGTGAAACTCGGAGGCTAATGCTAGTTAACGATATATCAGCGTTGTGTTGTGTCTGCTCCTCTTTAAAAAAAAATAAAAAAATAAAAATCAATGCTTTCTTTGATGATTTGCTTGGTGGTTCGTTGGCCCAGATAGGAGCCTCTTGCGGGGCAGTTTCTGTATGAGCGTCCTGCTGTAGTGCTTCATGAATCAGAGACACATCACTCAGTTATGTAACACTCCTTTACTTGAACAGAAATGTGCATCACAGTGCATTACGGGCCTCCATAAATACTCTAATATTACAAATATGTACTCTTATACAACATACAAAACTGACACTGGCACAGAAGAGAGTCCCATTACTTATCACAGTAATTTAACAGCAATAATCTTAGCGGATTATTACGATCACTGAGCTGTGAACAGTTTATTTGCTTCGGATCGGGAGGAAGAGAGAGATCAGTGCAAAGATGTTTAAAACTCCATGGCCCCGTTTACACAGGAACTTATTGTTGTGTTTTGGTCGTCCGTCTACACTGAAAACTACACTTTTTTGGGGGGAAATGGCTGTCAAAGTGGAGCTTTTTGAAAACGCATGGGCTCCATCGCCATGGAAACTGAGAAATATGACTTTTTTTTTCGAAGATTCAAAAAGTCTGTCTCCATGGAAATTGGGAAAAAAGCAATTTTTTGGGGAAAACGCATGTTTTTGTGATTTCATAACAAAAACAAAAACAAGAAGCAGCACCCACTAGAGGCCCAACATGAAAACTACATCACTGAGTGTTTCTGCCATAAATGGGGCCCGAGTTTCTCGATTAAAACTTCCCACCGACCGTCTCAAACCCTCCGTTCAGTTCAGACGGTTGATCTTCCATCACACATCATGTAAAAACCAGCTTCACGCTTCCTTTTGGTCTTTTCACATTTCACGTCAGCGTTGGAGAGCTAAACAGTCTCAGATCCTGCAGACGTGCAGCAACACGTCAATCTCTGGGCCAGTCAATGGTTTCGCGACGTGTTTCCCACAGTAACGTCAGGATTCAGCTGGTTTGGTTTCGCCGGTCGCCGCCTCCGATCTGACGAACCTCCGCAGGAACCGGATGGCCGACAGAGCGCTGACGTTCGCTAGCAGGACTGAGGGGAGGAAAAGAAAACAAAGAAAATGAATCATGTTTGCAACACAATCGAGTTTATTTGTTGTTGTTTTCTTAAACTTTGGCAGTGTTTAGAAAACAAAACACAACAAATCAAAGAGAACAGAACAGAACAGAACAAACAAAACAAAACAAAACAGAACAGAACAAAACAGAACAAAACAAAACAGAACACAACAAAAAACAAACAAAACAGAACAGAACAAAACAGAACACAACAAAAAACAACAAACAAAACAGAACAGAACAAAATAAAACAAAACAAAACAGAACATAAACAAAACAGAACAAAACAGAACACAACAAAAAACAACAAACAAAACAGAACAGAACAAACAAAACAGAACAAACAAAACAAACAGAACAGAACAAACAAAACAGAACAAACAAAACAAACAAAACAGAACAAACAAAACAGAACAAACAAAACAAAACAAAACAGAACAGAACAGAACAAAACAAAACAGAACACAACAAAAAACAACAAACAAAACAGAACAGAACAAAATAAAACAAAACAGAACAGAACAAAACAAAACAGAACAAAATAAAATAAAACAAAACAGAACATAACAAACAAAACACAACACAACACAACAAAAAACAACAAACAAAACAGAACAGAACAAAATAAAACAAAACAGAACAAAACAAAACAGAACAGACCAAAATAAAATAAAACAAAACAGAACATAACAAAACAAACAGAACAGAACAAAACAAAACACAACACAACAAAAAACAACAAACAAAACACAACACAACAAAAAACAACAAACAAAACAGAACAGAACAAAATAAAACAAAACAAAACAGAACATAACAAACAAAACAGAACAAAACAAAACAGAACACAACAAAAAACAACAAACAAAACAGAACAGAACAAAATAAAACAAAACAGAACAGAACAAAATAAAATAAAACAAAACAGAACAAACAAAACAGAACAGAACAAACAAAACAGAACAGAACAGAACAGAACAAAACAAAACAGAACAAACAAAACAGAACAGAAAAGAACAAAACAAAACAGAACAGAACAGAACAAACAAAACAGAACAAAAGAAAAAAAACAAAACAAAACAAAACAGAACAAACAAAACATATACATGCACATAAATGTACATGGCATGTACATAATATAAACTATTTAACATTTTAAATAAAATAGTGTGGCACAATTTAAATGAATAATATTCTCTATCACAATATATACCTCTAATTATGTTAATTAAGTATTATTATATTTGTATACAGTTATTGCAGTTAAATGGTTGCTCTTCTACTTCCTAATGACCTATGATTTAAAAAGTGGTTGGCGTCGTTGCGCCGCTGCTGGGCGACCTACCGGCCTTCCAGGCGTCTCCAACCTGCGGGTCGGCCGTCTTCAACACCCAGGACGCAAACGCAATACACACCATGCACATGTCGGCCTGTCCCAGGGGCAGGAGGGGGGCGTCCAGCCCTGCGGACGGGGGAGACGTCATCAGGCACAGGGCAGTTTTTCAAAACAAATGCGACACACAAGATGATAAGCAGGGTCCCCTGAGAGGTCGGGGTGGTGTCGGGGGAGGGGGGGGGGGTTAGCACAGCAGCAGCTGTGGACAAGCTGCCTCTGACATGTGAGCACTTCCTCTGACCCGGTTAATGACGGGAACACGCAGGAATGATCGCTTCCTCCAACACACAGGGCCTCCGCTGACGATTAGCGCGTTAGCCGTAGCGCCCGCGGCTACGTGACACCGGAGAACTTCGCTGCCGTGATGAGCGGCCGACAGATTCTTCCTCGTGACTCGGAGAGTCAGACGTGACGGTCATTAGCCCAAGTCAAGTTATCACGTAGGAGCGGGGGGGGGTCGGTCAGGACTGGAGCAGCTGACCGCCAGGATAGCGTGTCCCACATTACAGCCGCCAGCATGCGAGGAAAATAATCAAACGGCCGTCACATGCGCCGCTCTGTGTGTCAGAGTCTGGGTCTGCAGAGTTCTTTTTAAAAGGTTTTTCACTTTCCACCGTCTGATTGCTCAAGAAGAATCTTGGCTTTTTTTTTTTTTTTTTTTTTTTGCAATGACTGTTGTATAAATAAATATTTTGCATCAGACTTACAAAAAAATGTGTAAAAAAATTCCATATAAGACTTGGAGGGAAATGCAACTTTTTGAAAACGGTCCAACACGGTTTCCATGGAAACAGAGAAAACACAACTTTTTAAAAACGCTCAGATTCCAGCTCCGTGTGGAAACTGAGTTTTTGAAAACGGTTCGACGCTGTCAACATGGACACCAAGAACAACGTTTCCTCCGTGTTGTCGTGACTCCCAGTCCATATTCTCCGGGGACTTGGTACTTTTATTTTGACAGTCACTAAATAACAGTCCAACTTGGTCGTCCGTCATGTTCTCCTGATGTTAAAGTTTATAATTTATTGTTCTCTGTGCATGTGTGTGTGTGTGTGTGGTTTATTACAAAAACAAACAACAGCACCCACTAGTGGCCCAACATGCGACTCGCATTGCTTTCAAAACATTGTAAATTCCAAATCAGATTCTAAACGCAAATCGATGCATTTAACTTTGAACTTTTCAGGCCGTATAAGAATGAAGCTTTGATCCAACACCACTGGATCTCTGATCCCAGTATGAACGTGTGATTGCTGCTCGGTGTGACGATGCGGCCGTCGGTTCAACCCTGCGGAGGATCGACCGTTGAAGCTGAAGCTGGACTTACCTGGATTGGACACGACCGTCTGGAGGTCTTCTGGGGCGAAGGGTGAACAGACGAGCCGTCTGGAGACCCTCTCGTCCAGATGGACGAGCAGCGGATCGGGAAACCTCCCGTCTTGACTTCCCGGCACGCCCAACCGATGAAGAGCTCTCGGGTGGGACGTCCAGCTCTTCCTCACGGGAACCAGGGACGCCGGGTTCAATGTCCGAGTCCGGACCGCCGACGATGGAAGGTTGAGGTTCCTGAAGGAGAAAGTTGTTTTCCAGAAGAAATCCTCTCCGCCTGTGAAGAAGTCCTCGTAAATGTCCGTGGACAGGCGCGGCGAGCTGGCTTTACGGCTGAACCGGGTCACCACCCTCACGGGCCCAACGCCGCCGCCGTCCTCCTCGTCCGAATCGTCAGAAGAAGAAGACTTAAAGAAATAATCGTACGCGTCTGGAAACTGCAGGTTCCGGCTGGCCGGGCGAGTGCAGGAGAAGACGGGGACGGCTCTGTCCTCCGGCGCCATGAGAGGGTAGAAGAAGCTTTCCGTGTCAAACTCTGAGAAGAAGTGGTCGTACGACTCGGGGACGGAGTTCCCACACGAGTAGGTGGGATCGGGGGCCGACTGGTCGGGGAGCGACGGCTTCCCCCTGAAGAGGTACTGAAAGACGTCGGCGAGCGAGAAGCGGTAGCTGTCGGCGAGAGATGGAGGTGAAGAAGTCACGACCCCGTCTCGGTTTGACAAACCGTCTTCGAAGCGCTCCGCCGTTTCAGCCACGCCGCCAAACGTCTGAGACTCCAGAGCGTGGAGGTTGCGGACGCTCACGTTTTTGGAGATGCCTTGGCGAGGCCTCGCCGGGAAGAAGACGGCAGGGGGGTCTTCGGTCGCGAGACTCGGCGGGACGGCTTCGCTCTCCCACATTACGCTTTTCGGGGATGGAAAATCCGGGGAGCCCGATTCCGCACGTCCGCCGCAGACGTCCCGGTCGGTCCCGTCCGACGCGTCGGCCTCCCGGAGCTCCGGCAGAGGAGGGAGGCAGCCGGCCGGAGAAGCTCTGCTCGTCATCCGTAAGCCCAGGATGTCGTTGATGGTCAGCCTCTCCATCTCGCTCCAGAAGGAGGAAATGGCAAACACAGAGCTTTGGCCCTTTTCGGGTTGAGACACGACGGTTTCCTCTGCTTCTTCCCGATCCAACGGGCTCTTCTCTTCGCCGAGCGACGAGCTGAAGCTCGTCGACAGGTCGGTGGCGTCGGAGAGCGACGTGATAGACTCCAGCGAGCAGGCGGAGGAAACGACGGCAGAGTCTGAAGCGCTTGTTAGTATGTCTTCGCGGTTGCTCTTTGTGAGCAACACGTCGACTTGAGAATCTGATTGTTTCGCTTGTGTTTTCTCAGACTTTGGACTCCACCCAGTTAGAGGTGAACCGACCTCCTGTGGAGACGGAGGCTCTCCACCCTTCGGCTCAGCGTGAGGGATTTGAGGAGCGCCGGCGCCGCCATCTTGGCCCGTGTTGCGACAGAGGCCTTCCAGCTGCTGCCGGGGCTCGCCAGAGTTTCCAGCCTCTGCTGCCACGGCGGACTTAGCGGCGGATCGTCTGTCGTTCTGGCCGGAGCCCACATGAGCGGGACCGACTGACCTGACCTCGGCCCAATGACTCTTTCCGTTCGGTTGGTTCTGGTTCGCCTGCTGGAGACCGGCTGCCCTTTGACTCTCTGTGATCTGATCGGATTTGTTCGGAACAGAGACGGACCGACAGTCACACTCTTCGACTTCATCACTCCGCCTCGGCGCCGTCGCCGACCCACCGTCGGTCGTTTCCTCGGAGACCGCGGCGGTACGCCGTGTGCTTCCTATCACACTCTTCTGCGGTTCGTCTGCCCGAGAGGAGGCAGCGTCCTCAGGTGAACACGGGCGTCCCGGCGAGGGGTGTCTCTCCTCGTCGGTGTCGCTCGTCCCGGCCGGGAGCTGCCCTCCCTCGCCGAGCCGCCTCTTCCTCCTCCTCCTCTTCCTGACGGAGGCGGGCGACCACGCCTGGTTCGCCGGCGCCGACCGCGGGGGCGTTTGGCTTCCCTTCCACTCAACGCCCGGATTTCCGGTCGGATCCGCGCCGAACGCCTCGATTCCACGCCTCCCCGGGAAGGTCTCTGCCTCGGGGGCTGGCCGATTCCGCGGCGTCGCCCCGTTTGTTGATCTGGCGTTGATCGATACCCCCGCCGTCTCCGGGGAAGATTCATCGGGAATCTTTGTCTCACGCACGTCGTTTCTCACGATGTTTGTGTGTCTCGTCGCGCCTGCGGGACCCAAGGTCTCGCTGCCAACTGCTGCTTCACCCTTGGCAGGCAGACGGTTTGATTCGGGGAGGTTTTTTGGCAAAGTGTTCCCGCTGGCCGGCTGCCCGTCGCCCCCTCGCCGCCCCTCCCCCTCCCCGGATTTTCCTGGCTCGGAGGGCCGTTCGTCCTCCGCGAGACCTTTCAAACCTTCGAAAAACAGATTGACCGACTGCAGGTGGACGTCCTCCTCGCTGCCCGAGAGGACGCACTCCCCGAGGCGACGTGCGACGGGGGAGGAGCCCCCACCGCAGTCGGTGGGGGCGGCGGCGGGGTCGACTCTCTGGGCCCGCTTTGCCAGGAGGGAGCCGGCGTCGTCCAAGTCGCTCATCCCCGAGTCGTCTACTCCCGCCAGCGAGGGAGGGGGCAGGTCGCACTCCTCGCACTCGGCGAAGAAGCACTGCCAGTCGCGGTCGCACACCTCCACGCTGTACTCCAGGTCCTCCATCGGGACGAAGACCGTGACCTGCAAAAGGGCATCAGCGGGGCCACAATGTCAAACTGGACAAAGTAGATCCGTCCACGGCAGGCGTCTGCAAACTTTTACAATTTTCCACCATATTAGAATTTAACCAGACCCACAAAACACGTGGATTAAAAACAGTAATTTTTCAAAGCTTCCATTTAGACATTTTTTATCATATTTTTTTTTGCTTTTGTAACCAATATTTTAGGTTTTTTTTTACAATTTCCCCTGTTTTTTCTCTCACTTTTTAGCTCTTTATAGGCGCTGTGCATTTCAGTTTGATTTTAACTTTGTCTTGTATTTTAACTAGAATAGATTAGAATTAAACCAGACCCACAAAACACGTGGATTAAAAAAAAGTCATTTTTAAAGTTTCCATTTAGATGTGTTTTATCAAATTTGTTTTGCTTTTGTAACCAATATTTTAGGTTTTCTTTACAATTTCCCTGTTTTTTCTCTCACTTTTTAGCTCTTAATACCGAAGAAATGAAAAAAAAGAGAAAATACAAGAATTTTGTTAGATGCTAAACTGCATTTCAGTTTGATTTTAACTTTGTCTTGTATTTTAATTAGATTAGATTCAACTTTATTGTCATTGCAAGTGCAACGAAATGCAGTTTAGCATCTAACAAAATTCTTGTATTTTCTCTTTTTTTTTCGTTTCTTCTTTAGCTTTTTTTTTGTTTTTTTTTCAGCCCGGCAATTAGAGCATTTTTGAAAAATAGTGTAATATGCAAACGACAATAAAAATTGACAAATGTTTACAGTCCATCAACTTACAGTCACCACTTGACCTCACATGCATCATGCGAACTCGTCGCAGAAAGGCCTCGGCCTCGTATTTGAACTTTATGACCTTCTATCCACTGCGCCGCCGTGCAACTTAGCAGTTGCAATATTTCACATAATCTTACACATTAAAGGCTTAAAAATCAACCAGCGTCAACAAAAAACAATTAATTGGAATTTCTTGATGGTTTGTCCGGATTGCAGCTTCTCGCAGTTCATTGTTGACTCAGGGGCCTTTTGGTCGACAATTAATTCATTACAAAGAAAAAAAAACTATCAACATTTTACAATTAATTCAATAAAATCCATTTAAGATGTGTTTTCATCTGACTATATTATTATTACGGAATCTCAGTCGACACTCCCTGAATTTATGACAATAGAACCTCAATTCCAATTTCTACAAAATGGATCATTTCACTTTTTTTTCTTTTCTTTTGCTCCTTTCTATGTTTCTATACAAACTATTTCCTTTCTCCTCTGTTTCCTCCATAAACACAACCAAGTCACACTTAGTGTTTCATATACAAGCACGCACGCACACACACACACGCACGCACGCACGTACGTACACACACACACACACACACACACACACACACACACACACACACGCAGGCACGCACACGCAGGCACGCACACACACGCACGCACACATGCACCCACACACACACACACACACACGCAGGCACGCACACACATGCACACCCACACACCCACGCACGCACCCACATGCACACACACGCATGCACACACACACACGCACGCACGTACGTACACACACACGCACGCACGCACCCACACACGCACGCACACAAACACGCATGCACGCACCCACATGCACACACACATGCACGCACGCACACACACACACACACATGCACACCCACGCACGCACGCACCCACATGCACACACACGCATACGCACACACACACACACACACGCACGCACACAAACACGCATGCACGCACCCACATGCACACACACTTGCACGCACGCACACACACACACACGCACGCACCCACACCCACACACACATGCACACCCACACCCACACACGCACCCACATGCACACACACGCATACACACACACACACACACACACACACACACACACACACACACACACACACACACACACACACACACACACACACACACACACACACACACACACACACATTATGGAAATAGTATTTGAGGTAGCACTTGTTTGTATTACTTCTGTATATAGAATGTATTGTTCATTTCCACACATCTTTGGAATTGTTTACTGTTTTGTATTGTTTATCTGCACTACCTTAAAAAACAAACAAACTGCAAACCGGCAGGTATTGAGAAAATCATTAAATAAATGCAACTTTTCACAACTTAAAAGACACAATTTGCTGACAATGCGACCAGAAATGTTCCGACTGAGACGGTAAGGGTGGGTTTGTGCAGCCAGACGTGGCTCCCAGCCTCCTTACCTGCTGGGTCGTCAGCCGCGATCCCGCTCCTCCAGGCAGGAAGGTCAGGACGCCTCGGCAGCACCGCGCCGAACGGCCTGTGTGAAGCACGCGGCGCCACGAACCCCATGATAAGATAAATATAGAGCGGCGCTTCTGATCGCGTAATACACACACACACACACACACACACACACCACCTCCGACAGAGGTATACGATTTCTGCACTTTAAATAGAAGCGTGGCCACCAGCGGAATACCCGGCGGGTCACGTCGCTCGCATGCTTAATGGGCCAATTCATTAGGTTCTTGACGTTTTGATTGGTCTGAGGCTGAGCGACGACGAGCCGCGGGAGCGTCTCTGGCGGCGGAAGTCGTCGTGGCGAGGAGCGTGGGGATCAGCTGATCTCCCGCCAGCGGCGCAACGTGGAGCCACAGAGAACCGCTGCAGCTGAAACATCATGTGAGACCGTCTGGACAGCATCCATCATCCATCCATCCATCATCCATCCATCCATCATCCATCCAGCCATTCATCATCCATCCATCCTTCCATCCATCCATCCATTCGTCCATCATCCATCCAACATCCATCCATCCATCCATCCATTCATCCATCATACATCCATCATCTATCCAACCATCATCCATCCATCCATCATCCATCCATCATCTATCCAACTATCATCCATCCATCCATTTGTCCATCCATCCATCCATCATCCATCCATCCATCAACCATCCATCCATTCGTCCATCCATCCATCATCCATTCATCTATCCATCATCCATCCATCATCAATCCATCCATCCATTCGTCCATCATCCATCCATCATCTATCAACCATCATCCATCCATCCATCAACCATCCATTCATCCATCTGTCCATCCATCCATTCGTCCATCCATCCATCATCCATTCATCCATCCATCCATCAACCATCCATCCATCCATCATCCATTCATCCATCCATTCATCTATGCATCATCCATTCGTCCATCAACCATCCATCCATCTATCCATCATCCATTCGTCCATCATCCATCCATCCATCATCCAGCATCCATCCATATATCATCCATCCATTCATCATCCATCCATCCATCATCCATCCATCCAGCCAGCATCCATCCATATATCATCCATCCATCCAGCATCCATCCATATATCATCTGTTCATAATCATCATCAATCCATCCATCATCCATCCATCCAGCATCCATCCATATATCATCCATCCATCCAGCATCCATCCATCCATCGATCCATCCATAATCATCATCAATCCATCCATCATCCATATATCATCCATCCATCCATAATCATCATCAATCCATCCATCATCCATATATCATCCATCCATAATCATCATCAATCCATCCATCATCCATATATCATCCATCCATCCATCATCCATCCATCCTCTCACAACCAGTAATTGATTACAATCACGACAGGAAGTGTAACTGACTTTATGTCCTCAATGAATTAATAAAACGACCGTCTCACTTCTCATCCAGTCTTTATTTTTCATCAACAGACTGTTTAAAATCTTATTAAAAAAAAAGTATTTTATATCAAAGAAATTGAGCAATATTCATGTGTTTTTACCAAAAGTTGGGTGAAACGGTTCCGTTTTCATCTGCGTATATCTATTTATTGGTTGTAATGTATGTATTTTTTACCCAAATTGCACGAAATCTTCAGGGATGACACACACACACACACACACACACACACACACACACACACACACACACACACACACACACACACACACACACACACACACACACACACACACACACACACACACACACACACATACACACACTATGTAAATAGTATTTGAGGTAGCACTTGTTTGTATTACTTCTGTATATCGAATGTATTGTTCATTTTCACACATCTTTGGAATTGTTTACTGTTTTGTATTGTTTGTCTGCACTACCTTAAATAAAACAAACAAACAAACAAACAAGCAAATTAATTAATTAATTAAAAAAAAAAAATATGTGTTTTCATCTCAGTTTGAAAGTTCCACTCAAATCGTTGCCATAAAAAAACCCCCAAAAAAACAAATCCACCTTCATTCCTTGAGAACGGTTGAAGACGTCTGGACGGAACCTTAATCCGACTTTGTTTACGGCGATCAGGAGGATCGGGAGAAGACAATACGACCCGCCGCTGCCAAAACGTGGGCCCACGCTTAAAAGATGCCGAGATAAGCGTCCCCGGCCGCCGCGGCGCTCGTCCCGCCGCTAACGGGGCCTAATTGCAGCTCAATGCAGCGACGAATAGACGTGATGGACGCGTCTCCACTTTCCCCTGCAGGCCGAGAGGAGCTCCGGGGGGTTTTTCTCCACAAACTGTTGTGTTTCTGGCCTGTGTGGGTTTGAAACGTGTTTTGGTGTTTTCGTCACGGTCTTTCACAATAAAAGCACTTAATTAGAAAAGCGAAATGTGGCGCAAAATTAATCAAAACAACTAATTTCAGCACATCTGATTCAAGAAAAAGTTCTTTATTTCATTATAAAGTAAAAATCTAATTAAAAATAAACCAATTTTAGCAACAAAACGTTACATATACATCACATATCGCTTGACATTAATCTGTTAATGCTCAACATTCTAAATATTTGCATGTCATGTGCATGAAATAAAAATAAAAAATACAATATAGACCTGTTTGGGTTTGAACTGTGTTTTGGTGTTTTGGTGTTTTGGTCACGGTCTTTCACAATAAAAGCACTTAATTAGAAAAGCGAAATGTGGCGCAAAATTAATCAAAACAACTAATTTCAGCACATCTGATTCAAGAAAAAGTTCTTTATTTCATTATAAAGTAAAAATCTAATTAAAAATAAACCAATTTTAGCAACAAAACGTTACATATACATCGCATATCGCTTGACATTAATTTGTTAATGCTCAACATTCTAAATATTTGCATGTCATGTGCATGAAATAAAAATAAAAAATACAATATAGACCTGTTTGGGTTTGAACCGTGTTTTGGTGTTTTGGTGTTTTAGTCACGGTCCTTCACAATAAAAGCACTTCATTAGAAAGGCGGGAAGTTACGACGACATTCAACAAGTATTAAAACATTAAAAACATAATTTTTTTTGACATTATAGACCAACATTACATTATCGGTTGTTTCTGTTTCCTTTGAAATGCAGACAAGTAAAAATAAAAACGAATAAATCCTGTTTACACGTTTGTTTCTGAGTTTTTATATTTTTCTAATAAAGAGAGTAAATTTATGTCTTTCCATTGTCCAAAATTATTCAAAACAACAAATTTCAGCACATATGATTCAAGAAAAAGTTCTTTATTTCATTATAAAGTAAAAATCGAATTAAAAATAAACCAATTTTAGCAACAAAACGTTACATATACATCGCATATCGCTTGACATTAATCTGTTAATGCTCAACATTTTAAATATTTACATGTTATGTGCATGAAATAAAAATAAAAAATACAATATAGCTGTTGTGTTTCTGACCTGTTTGGGTTTGAACTGTGTTTTGGCGTTTTGGTGTTTTGGTCACGGTCCTTCACAATAAAAGCACTTCATTAGAAAGGCGGGAAGTTACGACGACATTCAACAAGTATTAAAACATTAAAAACATAATTTTTTTTGACATTATAGACCAACATCACATTATCGGTTGTTTGTTTCCTTTGAAACGCAGACAAGTAAAAATAAAAACGAATAAATCCTGTTTACATGTTTGTTTCCGACGTCTCTGAGTTTTTATATTTATCTAAGAAAGAGAGTGAATTTATGTGTTTCCATTGTGGAATCTCCTGCAATGTGGTGCAAAACTAATTAAAACGACTCATTTCAGCACATCTGATTCAGGAAAAAGTCGTTAATTTAAATAGGTGGGGGGGGGGGGGTCGTTTAATTCATTCTGAAGTAAAAAAATCAATAAAAATAAACCAATTTTAGCAACAAAGCGTTACATATACATCACATATCGCTTTACATCAGTCTGTTAATGCTTAAAATTCTAAATATTTACATGTTATGTGAATGAAATTTAAAAAATACAACATCGAACAGCTCATTATTTGCGTTCAAATCAAATTTTCATACTTTTTTTGAACCCCGCCATCTCATATTAATACTGATATAACAGTTCAACTGAACTGTTTGTGTTTCCATGTCGCTCTAGTTCGTTTGTTTCGCCGTTTAAAAGAAGAGAAGAAGCAGATTTCTCTCTTTTCTTCTCTCAGCTTTAACTTCGGCCTCATTTTCATCACTAAAGACGTTTATGAGAAAACAGATCCAGTGAGGAGGCCGAGCGCCGGGCTGGGCGCCGGGCCCACCGGGCCCTCTGCCCCCCCCCCCTCCCCGGGGGGTCTCCCTGGGGGGGGGGTAAGAGGGGGGGTCCTTGTTTCCAGCAACAGGATTAAGGCTCTTATGAGTCACTTGGAGTCGCGGCTGGAATCTGTTTTGGCCGCCGATTCAACAGAACTTGTTTACCCTCGTCGATTCGCCGCTTAATTAAACAAAACAAAACAAGAAAACAAAACAAAACACCCCCGGCGAGCGACACGCCGTCGACACAGAGGCCGTCTGTGTTCCCGTCCCGTCCTCCACTTCAGACCTGGACTCAACTGAACCGCGAGAAAATTTCGAGCCAAACAAGCTTGTTTCTTTTGTTGTTGTTGTCGTGTTTACACACAGCGAGGCCAGGAGTTTTCCTGTCGGGCCACTATTGTCATGCAAACTGGGATTTAATCCAGGATCCACATATTAGAGTCTGATTTCATGTTGACGGAGCTTTAAATTGCTTTATTTAGCTTTTATTTTCCAAACAAACAATCACGACCTAAATTATTAGTAGTATTTTTCAAATTATTATTTCTTCGGTCAGTGTTTAACAAAATAAAATGAACTAAATCGATTTTTCCTTCAAAGATTGACAATTTTACAAACCGAAAGGGTTTTAGGCTGAAGTTAAACACTTGTTTCACCTCAACGCTGTTAACAAATCAAAATACAAGACTCTGAACTGAGCTTCTTATATAAAGTGATATAAAGTGTATACAATTATACACAATATATTATAAATACACATGTATACATATCATTATAGCACATATACAGTTTATGAAATTACTATTACACTTATATTCCCATTAATATTTATATAATATTGTTACTATTATTATAAAATGACTACAGTCTCAATATAAAGCCTATTTTAATGAAGCAAAACACGATGAAATGTCAAAAAAAAACCCTATAACTGTTGCATTATGGGTGTTTTTTATTTATTTATTTATTTTTATATATAAAACCACCCTGACAGGATGTTGGTTTGTTTGTTTTCATGGTAGAATCACCGCTTCTCTTCGGTTTGCAGGATAAATGTTTGAATTCTCGTCGGAGAATATTGAATCAAATACCTGCCGTTCTGTTCACTGTGGCTTTCGACGCCGTCGTGCAACAATTATAGTTTCAGTGAATATTGTCACTGTTAAAAACTAACAGTACGGTCCGTGGAGGTAAAAGAAAACCGATAAAATGCATAGAAACTGAGCGACGGATGTATAAAAGTAGATAGAAAGTTTAAAACGCAGTAATAAAATGCCTCAAAACATGAAAATATCTATAAGTATAATGAGCTGAAATACCCAGCGACTCGGATTATGACTCAAATGAAATGATTATGAAATAAAATAAATATAAAATTGATGAAGCTTCCAGCTGCAGGTCGACCGGCAGTACACCATCTTCACCACCAGGTGGCGATTAACAACCACAGTTTGAGACCAGGCTGCTCTCTAAAGTCCAGTTAGCAGAAAGTTCACGTCAAATATTCAAATCAACCTTTTTGGCCTAAATAATGGTTCACATGTCCTTAAAGTAAATTATTAAAAAAAAAACAAATAAAAAAACACAAGGCACTGCAATAATCGTAGGATTCTGATGTAACTAGATAATAATATTAATAATAATTGTGTTTCGCAGCAGCTATAAATCGTGAATCACGTGGATTCAGGCAAAAAAGAAAAGTTACTCCAGTTCAGACGATATATTAGTGTCCATCCATCCGTCGCCTCCCAGTGAACTTTAACATCCAGTCAATAAAAGACACAGTCAATAATCCAGTCATCAATATGTCAGGGAAACAATTCAAGGAGCCACAAAGGGTACAAGATACAGATCAAGCACACGAGATGAAAAACAAGGAAGAATAAAGACAAGAAACTACATAATGTCGTCTAAATAAAGTCATTGTTCTTTTCAAAAATGTGTGTAAAAGAGGAGTTTTGGTTTGTTACGTGAGTATTTAGAACATTAGAACTGTTTCCAATGGGCTCGAGAGTCAAAGTGCTTCTCTGCATATATAGACATACGGTGGTAGAACCTAGAAACTAGACAATTTAACACCAAATTTATCAGCCAAGAAAATAGAAGGCAAAAGAGAAAATGGATGTAAATGAATCTCGTTCTTTGCTCTTTTTCATTAAATTACTGAAGTTAATGAGTTGGAAGGAAGGAGGGAAGGAAGGAAGGAACGGAGGGAGGGAGGAAGGAAGGGAGGAAGGGAGGCAGGGAGGGAGGAAGGAAGGGAGGGAGAGAGGGAGGGAGGGAGGGAGGGAGGAAGGAAGGGAGGGAGAGAGGAGGAGGGAGGGAGGAGGAAGGGAGGGAGGAAGGAAGGCAGGAAGGAGGAAGGAGGAAGGAAGAGAGGGAGGAACGGAGGGAGGGAGGAAGGAAGGCAGGGAGGGAGGAAGGAAGGGAGGGAGAGAGGGAGGAGGGAGGGAGGGAGGAAGGGAGGGAGGAAGGAAGGCAGGAAGGAAGGAAGGAAGGAAGGAAGGAAGAGAGGGAGGAAGGAAGGCAGGGAGGGAGGGAGGGAGGGAGAGAGGGAGGGAGGGAGGGAGGGAGGAAGGGAGGGAGGAAGGAAGGCAGGGAGGAAGG
>NC_137654.1:29965752-30003643 GCF_963422515.1 Blennius ocellaris
TTGTGGGAGGAGTCAAAAGGGGGGAGGAGCCTTGATTGTGATTGGCTGAACCCAGATGACATCACATAGGGTTTGATTTCTGATTGGCTGCTTGGAGCAACACATTTTTTAAAAGAGAGAGAGAGGGAGACACACTTTCTTCACTTCTGGGGTGTCGTTCCAGATGTGGAGACGATTCTTACTGCTGGAGAACCTTCAGGAAGTGGATTTTACAGAATATGAGCTCTTAAACTTAGCTTAACTTAACTTAACTTAACTTAACTGAAACCTCTGAACATCATGAAGTTGATCAGACACTTTCTTCACTCCTGGTGCGTCGTTCCAGATGTGGAGACGATTCTTACTGCTGGAGAACCTTCAGGAAGTGGATTTTACACAATATGACCCTTTAAAAATCTGCTTTTTAGTGCCACTACATACTACACAGCTCATGATGTCACTACATGATCTGATTTATGTTAAACTGGGTTTTAACTCACTGTTGCTCCCAAAAAAAAGGATTAAAAATCTCCTCGCAGGAGGTGGAGACTGAAACATTACGGTGACATTTACAGCGACAGCCAGTACTGCCGCTTGGCGAGTTGAAAATGAGTGGAAATGAGAAGTGAGACGGTGGAAATGAGACTCGAAGCTTCACAAAACGACTGTAAACGACGTTCATCTCAGCGGACGGAGATGAAAGAGGTTAAAAAAAATGACTGTGAAGTCGATACAAAAAAAAGCAGGTACTACAAAATAAAAGTGGAACCACGGCCCCCCCCCTTTGTGAAAGTGCTATATTTAGATCGAAGGCCGACCGTCATCGCCCCCCCCCCCCCCCCCCCCCCCCCCTTGCCGCCCCCCCCCCCCACGCCGAGGAGGAGTCAGACAGGAAGTGGCTCTGTCAGAACCTTCTGCAGCCTCGGGCCTCGGGGGTCTGAGTCAAACGCCGGTCTTGTGAGTCAGCTGGCTGGCGAGGAGCGATGAGTCTGGGCCGCCACCGCCGGACGCCGAGTCGCCACGGTGACGGGGGTCACACGCCCCCCCCCCCCCCCCCACCCCCCCGCCGCCGGGACAGAAAGCAGCCGCCGCTCGACCCACTTGTGGTTCGGTTTGTTTGCTTCCTGTTGACGTGGATCACCCACCGTGTTGAAACGGCGTGCGGGGGGGAGGGGGGGGGAGGAGGAAGGGGGGGGGGGGTTACCGGCCAGCGACGGGGTAAACTCCACCGCCGTACCTCCCTGGTTTGTTTAACCACAGCTGGCTTGTTTGTTGCCCGACGTTTTGTTAATGATGCATCGCTTCCAGACTGAAAGGCACATTCTTCCACCGACACTTCACATGTTTTCAACTCTTTTTTCTTCTTCTTCTTCTTCTTCTTTTTTTTTTTTTTCTCCCGCCATTGAGGTCCAGAAAGGCGGCGGATCAAGTAGGATTGAAAGGCGGCTAAATTAACACGACCGGCCCCGTCAATGCCGCCTGAGTGTGTGGAAGAATTTGCATTGATTGCTGCAGCATTCAGGCCTCAAAGCTCCTCAGTGCTCGTCTGGGTCTGTGGGAGGAGGGGGGGGGGGGGGGGGGTGGAGGGTGAGAGGGGGGGGGGCTCTTCACTTGTATGACGACCGAGGCCAAACGGAGGGCTTAGGCAACAAGAGGCAAGTTGAAGCCTATTTGCTTGGCGGTGGCTCTAACAGAGTGGGTCACAAGCAGCACGGGCCCCGATGTGTTTCGCCTCGTCAACGAGGCGCGACAAAAGAGCCGGGGGTCAGAGGTCGCCGTCGCCAATGCCGCCGGCTCCTCAGCCATCTGAGGCACCGGCCCTCTGCGCCCCCGCCGGGGTAATCTGCTGGGGCGGCGGCGGCGGCGGCGGCGTGCAGAATGTGCCGAGTCAGAAGGGCGAGAGGCCGGTAAAAAAAAAAAAAACGTCCGGCGTGTTTGTTGACTCAGGACTTCAGCTGGTCACCGCCAGGTAATTGGAGGTTTAACTGGTTACCGTTGCTTCCTGCGCCAAACGCCAAATATGGGCGACTGAGGCGGAGCGAAGCTTTCATTTGGGGCCAAATTACAACGATTTCAAGTAAAAAAAAACAAACTTTTAGCTTTTAGCCACTGAAAAGTGTGTAGATGGATGGATGGATGGATGGATGGATGGATAGATAGATAGATAATTACTTTATTCATCCCCGAAGGGAAATTGTCTTGTTGCAGCAATCTGGTACATACGAATATTATAAAATACAGTAGAATAGTAATAAAAGTAAGAAATAAAAATATAAAAATATCTGGTATAAGACATAAAGTAAAACACAGAACGGAACATGGGCACTTAGAAATAAGACGAGATAAAAGCAAGATAAATAAATAGTACGGTGCAGTGGCAGAGCCATTAGAAGTAGGCATTATATAATAATAATAACAATAATACAGATAATAACAATGTGTAATAGTGTATAATACTCGTGTATAGCACAACTAATAGTGGTAGCAATAATATAACAATAACAATATGGTAGCAATAAAATAACAATATATATATATATATATATATATATATATATATATATATATATCAGTAATAAGAATAATAATAACACCAATAGTAATAGTGTACTTGCACATGTATAAATATATGTATATGTACATGCAATATGCAATATGAAATATATGATATAATATAAGTATCAATGTGATTTAGTCCAGGTGGGTGATGATGACGGAGGTAGAATATGTGTGTGTGTGTGTGTGTGCCGTCTCAAAAACAACCAACAGCGCTGCCCGGTGGCCGGGCACGTCAACTACACAACTTTCCGTGTTATTTTTTTCCCCGCCGGACGTCGTTTTCCAGCCGCAAGCACATTATATTTGCGTTGTCCGTCGCCCGGACGGGTCCCGCCTCGGAGGATTCCCGAAGCTCTGCAAGACGAGACGAACGGGAAACGAACTCGTTGCATGACGTCGCCGTTTAAACCGCGGCGGTGTGGTAATGCCGGGGCCGACGCCCACACGAGCTGAGCGCTTCACTAATCTTCACACGCGTGTGTCGCGGTCACATCCAGACAGAGAAACTCACGGTTGCACAATCTTGGGATTTTTTTTTTTTTTTTTTTTTTTTCTCCTCTTCCCCTCCCTGTAGGATTTTATCACCACAGTTTACCTTCACCGAATCGTCTTTTCTGTGTAGTTTCTCACCACGAACACAGTTTTTTGCTCTGAAACGTCCTTCCACTCACTGTTCTACGGAAAAAAAAACAAAAAAAACCCAACAAAGGGTCTCAAGATCTCTCATCATGCAAGTGTGTGTGTGTGTGTGTGTGTGTGCGTGTGGGCACTCCTGAGCGAACGAGCCAAGAAAAACCATCTACTAGAGCAACTCTGTGTACTTCAATTTTAATCAAAGTGCACGACATGCTGGGGGGGGGGGGGGAGAGAGAGAGAGAGAGAGAAGAGAGAGAGAGAGAGAGAGAGAGAGAGAGAGAGAGAGAGAGACTACCCCCCCAAAGTAGCCTGGGAACACGCCAGCTTGTCTTGAGCACTTCCAAACAATCAGTGCTTCCCGTTCCTCCGCTTTCTCTGAGCCCCCGCCGAGTCGTAATATAACCTTCGGGGGGGGGTTGGGTGGGGGGGTTGGAGAGGGGGTTCGCGCTGTCAGTGGATACATTATGGCCGACCGGACCGACACACGATATTACTACATAGTAGCCGTGGCCGTCAGGTTGCTGAGGTGAAGCGCTCAGCGGTGGCAGGTGGGGGGGGGTGAGGGGGGGCGGAGGGGGGGGGGGAAGGGGGCTCGGACCCTCACAGCGGGTTCCGCTTGATTAAAAGCGGTTCAGCGCAGTTGATGGAGGAAGACCGGCGGCACCGTATATTGCGATGGTCGCATTCCCACATCAATCACAACACGGGAAGGTGAGCATGTGGAGGTTTAAAGGGGCCAAGCCGGGGTTTTTTTTTTCTTTTTTTTTTTCGTTTTGTTATTGTTAATATGAAAAGGACAGTCGGTGTCGGTCGGCCGTCGCTGGGTTTACGAGCTCCGGTTAAAGATCTGCCAATATACATCCAGGTGTGTGTCGGCGTTTCCTGATGGCTCAGCTCACGTCTGGATTCATGGAGGCACCTTAATGAAAAATGGAAATTATGAGTGTGATGTGCCGCTGCAGGTTTTTATTTGGAGCTGATACACAAAACAACTCCCATCAGTGGAAAGAGTAGAGAGTAGAAAAGTGTGTGTAGCAGTGGTTTGTACTCTTTTATGTGGGGTTTTACATGTTTTTCCTGTGTGAGTGTTCAGGTACTGTGGTTCCTTTTCACTACGGCGGCCCAGAAGGGCCAACCGCACAACGCAACCCCAAAACCCACAACACAACAAGAAAAACTCACGACACAACAAGAAAAACTCGTGACACAACAAAAAAACAAGAAAAACTCACAACACAACAAAAAGTCACGACACAACAAGAAAAAACAAGAAAAACTCACGACACAACAAAAACTCACGACACAACAAGAAAAAAAACAAGAAAAATGCACAACAACAACAAAAACTCACAACACAACAAGAAAAAAACAAGACAAACTCACGACACAACAAGAAAAAAACAAGACAAACGCACAACAACAAAAACTCACAACACAACAAGAAAAACCAAGAAAAAGTCACGACACAAGAAAAAGCAAGAAAAACTCACAACACAACAAGAAAAAAACAACAAAAACTCACAACACAACAAGAAAAAAACAAGACAAACTCACGACACAACAAGAAAAAACAAGACAAACGTACAACAACAAAAACTCACAACACAACAAGAAAAACCAAGAAAAACTCACGACACAAGAAAAAGCAAGAAAAACTCACAACACAACAAGAAAAAAACAACAAAAACTCACAACACAACAAGAAAAAAACAAGAAAAACTCACAACACAACACCAAAAAAAACAAGAAAAACTCACAACACAACAAGAAAAAACAAGAAAAACTCACAACACAACAAGAAAAAACAAGAAAAACTCACAACACAACAAGAAAAAAACAAGACAAATGCACAACAACAAAAACTCACAACACCAAAAAAACCAAGATGAACTCACAACACCAAAAAAACCCCAAGAAAAACTCACAACACAACAACAAAAAGCCACAGCCGACTGCAGTTTTGACTATTTGTTGTTGTGTTGTTGTTGTGTTGTTGTTTCTTGCGGTTGCGCTGCGCTGCTGGCCCTCCTGGGCCACCGTAACATTGGACAACATGTGAAACGTGTTTGACACCTGGAGACGACGGAGAGTTGAGATAAATCACATCACATGATCCTCCTTCACCTCCATGGCACTGTAGTGGAAACCCTTCACTTCCTCGTCACGTCAACATTAAAACGGTTTTGCAGAAACATTTTCAGAAGCATTCAATGTCAATGATGTGACTTAATCTTTATTAGAGCAAGTTCAAGGTATTTTAAAGTTTCTGTCAACACAGTCGGTGCCTCAGAGGTGTGGGTTTGAACCTCTTGGAGAACAATTGACTCTTTTTCAGTTTACATATCAGGAATATGTTTGACATGAAGCCTATTGAGTTTCTTCTTGTTAAATGGTTCTTTCTAATATAAATGTTGAGATAATGTGAATAGATTTGATTCAATCTACTAAATATGAATAGATGAGAATGTGTGACGTGATTAAATGACATTTACTCAACAAATAAATTAGGAAATTATTTCCTTTCTTGAAACAAAAATACAGAAATGCTACGTTTTCTTTAGAAATGTCGTGGAAATGGGTTTTTATTATCTCGCTTTTTTTCGTCATAATTTAACATCGATTTCAGAATTTCTTTTCCCAACTCAAACAGCTGATTTGAGACTCCCAGTGAAACCGATCAATAAATCCACACGTCGGAGATTCTGCATGAAAATAGTTCGAATCTTCCGCCCGTCTCTCTCGTCTCAAACAGCAGCACCCTCTAGTGGCCAGACGTGAAAACTACATCGTCTTCAGAGCGCCGCCACGTCGCAGTGAAGCTTTTCTGAATCAAAAAAAAAATGAAAAAATTTCACTTGAGCCGTGACCTTCCAGCTCCGAACTCAGAAAAGCGAGAGCTCGTTCCATAGAAACCTGCTGTATTTTTCCACGTTTCCTTCTTTCGGCGGCGGCGGCGGCGGAGTCTGTCAGCGCGGCAGCGGCAAGACTCAGACATAGGCGGCCGCGCACTCCGGGCCCGCCGTCCCGCTGCGCCCGGCTTTCAGCCGGCGGCTATTTCAGAGGTTATTGATGTGTCTGCCGACTGAGAGCTTTCTAAGCAACCGCCCCTGCTGCAACAGGTTACAAGTCCGGCTCCCCGCTCATTAGGCCCCTAATTGATTGTAATCTGGCCTTTGAGACGCGCCGGCCCGCCATGGGGTTGTCGAGCGCCACCCACTGGCCCTTCCACTTGTCCGCCACACTCGCCAGCGGGCTCCGGAGTACAGACAACAATCGGCCCCTCTGGCACGGAATCATTAAAGCGGGTGGGATGGCGTGAGCTCTTTCATACGCCGGGCCTCTGAGGACCAGCTTGAGGCCGGTGGGACAGTGGCGGCTCTGCCCGGCCCAGTGGGAGAGCCCCATCCTGGGCAGGCGTCATTGTACAGCGTCACCCCTCCGCCGGCTGCCTGCGGCTCCGGCTGCAATGGCTCGATTTGTATGCCGCGGGCCCCGGACTAAAGACGGCCGTGCAGGGGAGCCGGGTCAATATTGGTTTTGAGAGCTGGAGGGAAAATGTCAAAATGTTAAATCCTATTGACTTCCCCCTACTGCTATTTGTTTCCGTGGCAAAAAAAAAAAAAAAAAAAGAGAGAGCCCTAGTGGGCCATTAGTGTAAACAAGGCTTTGTCTTAGAGCTCAGCCGTCAGCGGGAGGCTCGCCGGAACAAAGACCCAGAGATAGCTCGTCTGGTTTGGCCTCGGGAAAAAAAGAAAATGGCCGAGGCGAGAAGCTGGAGCGAGACGAGGGAAGGACAAGGACAAAGACGGTGGAGTCGATTCACACTGCAGCGATTTCAAACGGGAACGCGGAACTTTCTTGGTGTTTTTGGGGAGTTCTTTTACAAGACGACGTTCCGCGGAGCCGCTGGAAGGAAACACGGGTTCCTGGTGACGACGCCTTTAAGGGTCCGTCCACACCGGGAACCTGGTTCTCCTGAACCAGATGTTTCTGGCCTGTCGTCCACACCAGGAACCTGGTTCTCCTGAACCAGATGTTTGTGGCCTGTCGTCCACACCAGGAACCTGGTTCTCCTGAACCAGATGTTTCTGGCCTGTCGTCCACACCAGGAACCTGGTTCTCCTGAACCAGATGTTTCTGGCCTGTCGTCCACACTGAACCAGATGTTCCTGGCCTGTCGTCCACACCAGGAACCCGGTTCTCCCGAACCAGATGTTTCTGGCCTGTCGTCCACACCGGGAACCTGGTTCTCCTGAACCAGATGTTTCTGGCCTGTCGTCCACACTGAACCAGATGTTTCTGGCCTGTCATCCACACCGGGAACCTGGTTCTCCTGAACCAGATGTTTCTGGCCTGTCGTCCACACCAGGAACCTGGTTCTCCTGAACCAGATGTTTGTGGCCTGTCGTCCACACCAGGAACCTGGTTCTCCTGAACCAGATGTTTCTGGCCTGTCGTCCACACCAGGAACCTGGTTCTCCTGAACCAGATGTTTCTGGCCTGTCGTCCACACTGAACCAGATGTTCCTGGCCTGTCGTCCACACCAGGAACCCGGTTCTCCCGAACCAGATGTTTCTGGCCTGTCGTCCACACCGGGAACCTGGTTCTCCTGAACCAGATGTTTCTGGCCTGTCGTCCACACTGAACCAGATGTTTCTGGCCTGTCATCCACACCGGGAACCTGGTTCTCCTGAACCAGATGTTTCTGGCCTGTAGTCCACACTGAACCAGATGTTTCTGGCCTGTCGTCCACACCGGGAACCTGGTTCTACTGAACCAGATGTTTCTGGCCTGTCGTCCACACTGAACCAGATGTTCCTGGCCTGTCGTCCACACCGGGAACCTGGTTCTCCTGAACCAGATGTTTCTGGCCTGTCGTCCACACTGAACCAGATGTTTCTGGCCTGTCGTCCACACCGGGAACCTGGTTCTACTGAACCAGATGTTTCTGGCCTGTCGTCCACACTGAACCAGATGTTTCTGGCCTGTCGTCCACACCGGGAACCTGGTTCTACTGAACCAGATGTTTCTGGCCTGTCGTCCACACTGAACCAGATGTTTCTGGCCTGTCGTCCACACCGGGAACCTGGTTCACCTGAACCAGATGTTTCTGGCTTGTCCTCCCCTGATGAACCAGGTTCACCTGAACCAGATGTTTCTGGCTTGTCCTCCCCTGATGAACCCGGTTCTCCTGAACCAGATGTTTCTGGTCTGTCGTCCACACCAGGAACCTGGTTCACCGGAACCAGATGTTTCTGGCCTGTCCTCCCCTGATGAACCCGGTTCACCTGAGCCAGATGTTTCTGGCCTGTCGTCCACACCGGGAACCTGGTTCTCCTGAACCAGATGTTTCTGGCCTGTCGTCCACACCGGGAACCTGGTTCACCTGAACCAGATGTTTCTGGCTTGTCCTCCCCTGATGAACCAGGTTCACCTGAACCAGATGTTTCTGGCTTGTCCTCCCCTGATGAACCAGGTTCACCTGAACCAGATGTTTCTGGCTTGTCCTCCCCTGATGAACCCGGTTCTCCTGAACCAGATGTTTCTGGTCTGTCGTCCACACCAGGAACCTGGTTCACCGGAACCAGATGTTTCTGGCCTGTCCTCCCCTGATGAACCCGGTTCACCTGAGCCAGATGTTTCTGGCCTGTCGTCCACACCGGGAACCTGGTTCTCCTGAACCAGATGTTTCTGGCCTGTCGTCCACACCGGGAACCTGGTTCACCTGAACCAGATGTTTCTGGCTTGTCCTCCCCTGATGAACCAGGTTCACCTGAACCAGATGTTTCTGGCTTGTCCTCCCCTGATGAACCAGGTTCACCTGAACCAGATGTTTCTGGCTTGTCCTCCCCTGATGAACCCGGTTCTCCTGAACCAGATGTTTCTGGTCTGTCGTCCACACCAGGAACCTGGTTCACCGGAACCAGATGTTTCTGGCCTGTCGTCCGTGGTGTGTTTGGTGAGTCACAGCGCCACCTAAAGGCCTGGCATGTGTACTACACACCCTGAAGCCTCGTGTTGAGCCGACAGAGGTTTTATTGGAAAAGGCTGGGGAGAAGAAAGATCGTTTTTCTCGTCGTGTGGATGTGGACCAAGAAAATGATTCTGCTAGCTTATTGATGAGCGGAATCACTGCTCCTGTACATGTCCACCATGTCCACCATGGATGTGTGAGCAGCTGGGCAATAACAAACATGGTGGCGTCCAGAGCGTCATTAATCTATTATTCTCGGTTTATAGTTTTATTGTTGAGAGTCCCGTAATAACAGTCCAACTCCGTGGTCTGTCCACTAGAATGTCCCTGTTCTCCCTTTAGTTACCGTGTCTGGTTCCATTACAAACCAGCAACGGCGCCCACTAGTGGCCCGACACGAGCAGGACATCGATTTCACCGTTTCCATGTAAACGGACGTCGCTGTCGAAACTTTGCCCTCCTGGACTACGCCTGGCAACTTTTAGTAAATGAGGTTTAAACGTTTTTAAAAAAAAAACGCAGCACAGCTGTTGTTGAGCTTCTTCCTTTCTCCAGTCTCTGTTCGCCCTCCGGGAATATGGTGTTCTTTTTGAAAATCACTCTAATTAACATTAACGTGGAGTCATAAAAGCCGTCCCGCTTGAGTGTCTTCACACCCTCCCGCCCTCTTCTAGCCTATTTACCCCTTTAAATTTATTGGGCGGCAGACTTTTTGTGTTGCTGCTCCACTTCCTCCGTGGGCCGACGAGGAGGGAAGCCACAACGAGGGGCATCGTTGACCCCTCGGACTGTAACCTGACCCGAGCTGACGCCTCAGTAATACACGGCCGTGACCAATAGAAGCCAATAAAGTAATGGAGTAATTCCCTCCAGTGCATCAAGTGCCGTCATGCTGGGAAAACGGTGCATTTCTGCAGGGTGTCCGTCACTGTACAGACTCTTAAATCCATCTGTTAGCTGTCCAAAATTGAAGTAAACACGATTTTAAAGTGTTTTTTTAATTGGCTGTCAGCGGGTGCAGCGTGAAGTCTACGGGTTCAGCTTTGAGTTTTCGGATATCAAACGGATTGCGGACGACGCAACGGCGAGAATAAACGCGATCTGACGACATCTGCAACGTGCAGATGTGCCCCCCCCCCCCCCCCCCCCCCCCCCTCCACCACCACCCCCTCCCCCACCGACAGCCAATAAATCTGCCGCCAAGCAGAAGGAAAACAAGAGCGAGCCGTCACACGCTCGTGCGGGTGTGTGTTGCACGTTTGCTTCGGGGGGGTCAGAGGGTTTATCCACGTCTTGGGGGGGGTAAGCGGGACGATCCAGCGGGACAATCAGCTCTGTGGACAAATCTCCTTGGAAGATCTTCAGTATAGTTAGAAACTGTCCATCCGATCGAAACACGGTTGGGTTTTAGTCAGAGGTTTGGTCTAAAAGCCCCTCTGGGGTCTGGACTGAGAACAGGGTGTTTCACTTCCAGTGGTTCCCCAGCTATCTGGTGACCCTCTAGCGCCCCTCGTCGCCGCCGATAACAGATGTTAACAACCCGACATAGATCCTGACGAACGTCATTCACCCAGCGTTTACAATGAGGTTTCAAAGTGTCATTGATTTTGTGAGTCTCATTTTAATATATGTCGTTGCCAGCGGCAACGGCAGATGCAAAAGGAGGTTGGCCCATTATTTCACAGGGAAACCAGTTAATCCGAAACACCGGTACAATGTGCTGATGTTCACGGTGTATTTGTCGTATAAACGCTGTCAAGTTTGGTTGTGCGCGTTGCTACCGTTGCTAACAAGTCGCTAACGCTAGCGCCTGCTAACCCGTTACGGGGTTTTTCATGTTAAAATGAATCCATTCAGTGTATCAGAAAGGCGGAGCTCCACTACCAGAGGGAGAGGTTATCCCCCCCCACCCCCCCCTGATGATGTCATGAAGGGAAAATCTCAGATTCGCCTATATGGGCAAACGAGTGGAAGTGAGGGAGACGACAGACTTTCGTCAATTCTGGGGCCTGAGACGGGACGTGGGGACACACGTTACTGCTAAAAAAAAACTAAATACAACATTAGAAAGTGAATTTTGCATAATAAGGCCAAGAGTTGCGGCAATTGTGGACAAACCAGTGGAGCGAGGAATCTTTATAAAATGACGGCGTGCAGGAAGCTGGTTAGGCGTCGTCGATGTAAAGTAAACGTGACAGAGAGAAAAGACGAGAAATGTGACAGTTGCAAGAGACGGGGGGACAGGGGGGACGGGGGGGGACGGCGGAGTCTCCAGATCCCCGTCCCCCCGTCAGGAAACAAGCAGCGGTTGCCCTCAGTGGGAGCAACTTTACATGAACATATTTGCTCATTGTGATTGCCGGCCCCTTCTGGCGAGAGACGGAGCAAACAAGTCCTTCTGCCCCGCGGACCGGCGGCAAAACCCCCGGCGGAACGACGAGCGACAAAAAGGAGCAGCGAGGAAAGTGAAGAAAAGGAGGCCGAGGGTCTGAAAGCGCTGAAACCCAAATAAGTCCACAAATAAACCGCGTTTGTCTTCACCGTCGAAGGGGCGAACAGGAAGTGGCAGAAGAAGAAACACAACAACAAACAAATGTGGAGGAACGACCCCCCCACCCCACCCCCCTCGGGGGGAATTGCCACACGAAACCCCAGTCCAACACCCGACACCTCGCTGGGAATCATCCTCTAAAGCTCGCGCCCGGCCAAATCAACGGGGCCGTTTACACTCTGACAGGAAGCAGCTTCGCTTTTCGAAAATGTTCCGACTGTGGAATTGCGGAGGGGGGGGAATTCTCGGGCTCCGTTTGCACAACATTTTCACCTTCGTAGCATTTTGAGTGTCTGTTCACACGACAACAGCGTTTAGAGGCGATGAAAGTGCAACTTTTTGAAAACCGCTCCCACTCCGTGAAAATGGGGGAAAATGCAACTATTCGAAAACACGCCGTCTCCAAATTGTGTTTGGAGGCAATGAAACATGCAACTTTTTGAAAATGGCTGCAACTCAGACCCCATAAAATGAGTGAAAATGCAACTTTTTGAAAGCCGCTCCCACTCCGTGGAAATGTGGGGAAAATGCAACTATTCGAAAACACTCCGTCTCCACAGAAATGTGGGGAAAATGCAACTTTTTGAAAGCACTCTGACTCCGTCTCCATGGAAACCGGGGGAAAACAAAAAAAGACTTTCGTAGTATTTTGAGGATCCGTTTACTCAACAACAGTGTTTGGAGGCAATGAAACATGCAACTTTTTTGAAAATGGCTGCAACTCAGACCCCATAGAAATGAGTGAAAATGCAACTTTTTGAAAATGTTCCGACTCCCTGGAAATGGGGGAAAATGCAACTATTCGAAAACGTTTGGATTCCGTCTCCATGTAAACAGGAGAAAACGCAACTTTTCTAAAACACTCCGTCTCCACGGAAATGCAACTTTTTGAAAACGATCTGACTGTCACCATGGAAACCAGGTGGAAACAAAAAAGACTGGGACCTGGTTTACACATATACACAAGTGCAAACTTTTTTGCGGGATTTTGAGTCTGTTCACACGACGACGGCGTTTGGAGCCAATGAAAATGCAACTTTTTGAAAACTGCTCCAATTCCACCTCCATGTAAACGAGAAGGAAATGCTGCCATCGTTCACCTAAAGAACAGCACCAACTCGAGTCCTGGGATGGAAATGACATCATTTTCACAATGTCGCCATGTAAACGTGAAACTTTTCTGAAATGAAAATGCAAAAAAAAAAAAAACGTGACGGCCTTGAGGAGCGTGGGAACCCCCAACGAGCGAAAGACGATTCCAGAACGAGCTCAGCGTGTCGGCAGGCCAAGGCCCTCAGTCACCTGGAAGCTCAGGTTACGTTGGCGGCGAGATGATGACATCATGAGAAAAAAAAACAACACACACCTGCCCGCCCAGGAAACAGCTGCCGGCGCATTGTTGTCTGGAGTCCTGCTTTATGGACGACATCAACCTCTCAACAAAGCCGCGCCCCCCCGCGGGCGACAATGGCCGAAGCAGGAGGCCGAGCCGAAGGGCGTGCGCCGTTAAATGAAGTGCAGTGTCAGCCTTTTTTTTTTTTTCTTCCCTCACTCGTTTTTATGGGGCAGTCAAGTGGACGGGGCGGCTCGGTGGGGGGGGGGGGGGGGGGGGGGGGAGGGGGTGCAGTTAAAAAAAAAGAAAAAGAAAAGAGAGGCTCTTTCACACTTTGGTCTCAAACTTGTGTGTTTATCCGACGCCACACAAAGAAACGACACCGCCGTCGTAAAGTCGACCCTTCATTACGCCGCTTCTGCTTCACTTTCTCTCTTTTAACCCAAACAAAACCTGTTTCTGTGTGAACGGGCGGCGTGACGGGAAGATGAAATGTGTCACCGAATGCCGTCTCTTAAAGGCCTCGTGAAATGTAAAACACTACTTTGCAAAAAAAAAAAAAAAACGATAGTTGGGGTTCTACTTCTAAGGTTCCTCCGACTCTGCCCCACCACTGTTGTCGCATAACAAAGTTATTTGAATTTTGAATCTCCAGCCGAGGAAGTCGGGGGAATCCTTCTTCTTCGTGGGCGTGACGTCACGAGTTGTGCAGATCTACATCTGTTGTGTTTATATCGGCTTGTTTCCTCTTAAATATCCAAGTTTTAACAGTGTTTTGTAGTTATAGTCGGCGTTTTATGAGCCTTGATGAAAGATTTGAGCCTGGAAGAGACCAGAGAGTAGAAAAGGAGCTCGGGCGGCTAGCGGGAGCCACTAGCGGCTAGTGGGAGCCACTAGCGGCTAGCGAGAGCCACTAGCGGCAAGTAGGAGCCACTAGCGACTAGCGGGAGCCACTAGCGGCTAGCGGGAGCCACTAGCGGCAAGTAGGAGCCACTAGCGGCTAGCGAGAGCCGCTAGCGACTAGCGAGAGCCGCTAGCGGCTCGTGGGAGCCACTAGCGGCTAGTGGGAGACACTAGCGGCTAGTGGGAGACACTAGCGGCTAGTAGACGATCAAGTAATACCTGGACTCATCTTCGGTGATTCCGCAGTGGGAAAAGCGCTTCGACATGCTGGATCCAGGAAGCCGATCATTCTGCCAAAAGTCAGGAGCCTCAAAGCCTCAAAGGTGAAAACTGGCGGCTGCTGAGGCGAGGAGACGAGGACGAATGGAGGACGAAGCGTCTTCTGCTTCCTCAAACATGTTCCAGACGGGGTCACCGATGGCAGAACCACCTTCTGTGTCTTCTTCATCAATCACTGGGTTTGAAATGACCATGATGATGAAATCTGGTTAAATTCAGCCTCTTCGTGGTCAAAACTCTGATCCTCCATAATGTAAACACAACTTGGGCGTGTGCACAACTCGTGATGTCACTCTGTTATTGTCAGAAGCTCCGCCCAGCAGAGGAAATAGCGCCGTTTATCAGCTATTTTCACGCAGATTGCCGCGTTTTAACATTTTACCCTTCAGCCAGTTGGCATAAAAATGTTTTGGAGTGTTTTGGAGGTGGAATTTTCATTTCACTGGGACGTTAACTGATTAAAACTCAATGAACCGAGCGGATCTCCCGCTGGTTTCCTCCGGGAGGAGCGACGCCTCCGCCTCCCTCCGTCTTGAAGCACATTTGTAAAATGAACATCTGGGATATTTTAAAAGTGGCTCCCCCCTCCATGCAGACGGCTCGATGACACACTTTCAACGCCTATTAATGATTATATAGACCCGGGGAGGCAAACGTGTTTTAATTCAGGCGCCACAAACAGTCCAGTTTCATCTTGAGCTTGAGCTTTTTAAAAAAAAAAAACTTTTCTTTGTCGTGGTGCGGGGCATATGCGATGAAAAAGTCGATATTCTCAACAAAACCAAACAATTACTACCGAAAAGGACTACAATATCAACACCAAGCCAATTTTAATGCTGCAAAACACGGCGAAATGTCAAAAATGTTGTTTCCACTAATCTTAAGAATCAGTTTGTTTGGTTTTATTTCTTAATATTTCCATTTCCATTAAATATTTCCATTTAAATTGTCACCATTAGCTTGGTGGTTTGGCCAGCAACACTTAGTAACAAGGCTCCACGCAGAGTGACGGATATAAGTTGAGTTAAAGTGACAAATACTGCAGAGTAAAGTTGAATAAGTGACATTAAATTAAATCAGAACTCAAAAACTTTCAAAACTACCAACTGGTACCGTCTCCTGGACCGTCTCCATGGCAACAGACTGCTGATCTCCTTTATTAGGTGCCTCTCATCTGTTTTGTTACGGGAAATCTTCTCAGTTGTTTTGGGGGGGGGGGGGATTTATTCGGAAACGATTCCCAAAATCTAATCGACTGGTCCTTTTGATGCTCGACGAATTTCAGGCAATTTGGGAGAGTATTTTTTATTTTTTTTTTTGTGAAAAGTTGGTAAAATACATACATGCAAACCAGTAAATAAATAAATAAATAAACAGATGAAAACTTCTCCGCCAACTTTCGTTAGTTAAATTCAACAGATGTTAAATCTGTCAGCAGAGCAATAAATCAACGCTCCGTTTTGAATCTGATGCAAATAAAACAAAAGTTATAACGACTTTTGACCCGTCTGTTCGTTGAGGGGGGCTCTGGGGGGGGGGGGGGGGGGGTGTTGAGGCGTCACACACTAATTCAAAGTCGGGACTCGATGAGCTTCCCGCTCCAAACCAGAATCCAATTTGCTTTGAAAAATGGAATTTCCACGGCCGTTCAGCGGCGGATTATGTGAGTTTTCAGCCACAAACCTGGAATTAAAAAAAAACAAAAAAACAAAAAAAAAACATTTCACTGTGCTTATTTTTTTTTTTTTGCACACAATGAAGCGGCTGATCCACTAAATCCGCTGCCACAGGTGCACAAATACCTGCGTGAGCCGAGTTAAGACTGATAAAAGCTCCGGGAAGGAGAAGAAAAGAAGAAGGAGAAGAAAGAAAAAAAAGAAAGGAAGCAGGAAAAGTTCCCACACTTTGACTGTGTTTTGTTTCTGTGTCCTTTTTTTTTTCTTTTCTTTCTTTGTTTTGTTCTTTTTTTTTGTTTTGTTTTCAATCCTGCCAAAATGTAAAGCAGCGTGCCAGCTGTGAATGACATAAACCGATGGGCGGGGCGGGGGGGGGGGGGAGGGGTGAGGGGGGGGAGTGGGGGGGGGGCAAGACAACGACTAACACTGACTCGTGTAACTCACCTGTTGGTGAGAGTTTTTGTTTGGTGTTCATTGAGACAGCAGGCGGGGGAGGGGGGTGAAGGGGGGGGGAGGGGGGGTGAAGGGGGGGGAGGGGGGGTGAAGGGGGCGGGCCCTACCCCGAGGCTGGCCTCGGTTCCCAGGTAAGAGAGAGCGGCGGTGGGAGGAGAGTTCCCACCACACTCCCTAACCGTTCTCACCGCAGCTCATTGGACGGACGTTGTCTCATCGCTGAAACGCGACACCGCCGCCGCCGCCGCCGCGCTGCCGCGCGGGCAGGTGTACGACGCCGCGGGCCCAAGAAGGAGCCTGGAAGTGTGTGTGTGTGTGTGTCAGACACGAGGACAAAGAGAGACGTGCGAGGAGGAGGAGGAGGAGGAGGAAGAGGGTGATGAGCAAGTTTCACTCAAGCTTTGTCATTCCTTCAAACCCTTCAAGTATCATGTATGTCAGGCGTCGTTAAGCACCTTTTGTGTGTGTGTGTGTGTGTGTGTGTGTGTGTGTGTGTGTGTGTGTGTGTGTGTGTGTGTGTGTGTGTGTGTGTGTGTGTGTGTGTGACGGGCTCGGGCCCTTTGTGCCTCAGCAGCTGCTCGCGGCCGACCTGAACCCATGTGTACACAAACAGTAGCAGCTATTTTGCCAATACGCAGGCAAATGAGGCTGCCGACATCAAATGGGCGTCGGTTCCCACGCAAACCACGCCGACAAATCGCCGTCACCTTAAAAAAAAAAAGTGTCTTTTGTCCCGGGGGGGGGGGGGGGGGGGGCGCCGTGAATCCCGGGGCCGAGCTGCTTTCCCACGGCTCCGGCGCGCCACAACAAACAACGGTGAGTCTTTGAAGGTTTTTCGAGAGGAGAAATCGAAGCGAAGTGAAACGGAACGAAACACCCAGAGCCGCTCGACACGCCCACAGATACTTTAGGGTTTTTCTCTCTCTCTCTCTCTGTCTCTCTACCGTCGTTGCTAAAACATTTCCCGTCCACACGTATTCCGGCCCCGTCTCCGTGGAAACGGTCGAAAACGCAACTTTTCGGAAACGCTGCGACTGCACATGCTCACCATCGCCGTCGTGAATAGTTCTTCTGCACATGCTCAGTAGACGGACGACAACGACGACGTCTTCCTCCGTCGTGTCGTGACTCTCGGTCCATAGTCTCTTGGACTCGGTGCTTTTATTTTGAAAGTCACCGTGATAAAAAAAAATCCAACCGGTCGTCTGTCCACTAGAACGTCCGTGTTCTTTCATTGTTGTTGTTTATAGCGCGTTGTTCTCCGCTGCACATGTGTGTGTGTGGTTTCATTACAAAAAAAACAAACAAATGACAGCACCCCCTAGTGGTCGAACACGAAAACGACATCGTTTTCAAACGCTGCTGTGGAAATGCTGCGTCGGCATTTTGACGAGTGTGTTTCCTGACTTCAGTCGACTGGAATGGAAGAAAGAAGCATAAAATATGGACGAAGACAAACCGAAGGAAAATAAATCTGCAGGCGAACGGAGGTTTTGCGAAGCACCGTCGTCCGGCGAGTTCCTGCATCGCCGAGATCAACTCACGTGCACCGAGAGATCCGTTCCTCACTCGTGGCGTCACGCCTCCTCCGCGATCACCAGGAAGTCTTTAAACGGGCGATTAACGTCTCGTCCCAGAGGTTCACATCTGACTCGTTAATCACTTGATCATCGGGTTTAAAGAGAACGCAGCAACGACACTATGTCTCTGTTACTTGGCAGTCCATCAGTGTTTTGTTTTACATGATCAATGATGAACCGTTGACAACAGAAACCAGGATGATATTCCTCCAGATCGTCACTGTGGTTTTGGTTTGAACGTAAATAAATAAAAAAAAAAGAAATGATCTGGCTGAGTTCTATGTCTACGTTTGCTTTCTACAGAGTTCGTACGCCGGTTGGTTGTCGTGAGAGTTGATCTGCAAGATAAACCGCCTCCTGTTTTCACACACTTCAACGGTCTGATTACACAAAGGCCCAAATTCACACGACAAATCGCTTTTGTGTTATTGCTTCAGAGGTTATCTGTTTACACGGCAACGATTAGCAAATATGAAAACCGGGACAAAACTGAGGAAATGCTTCCTGCCACCGTTTAACGCTTGATGCTTGTGGCGTTTAATAAATCATCACAGAGCGCCTGAAGGTACCAACAACAAAAAAACAAAACAAAACAGAACCTGGTGTGTACCTCCCTCGGAGTAATGAATGAACAACAGCACAATTTCTATTGATGTTTACTGCTCAGGGTTTAATAAACTATAAATTCCAAAACGTGATAAAGAATTAAAGACAAAATAATTTCATGTTTAATAATTAAATAATGTACAAATTGCACCAAAGCATAAATGTCTCTTATTGATAAGCCTATGAAATTTTAATACTTACATTCTAAAACTTATATACGATAAAATGTCTTGTAAACTGTTATTTGTCAAACTATATCTAATATAAATCCAAGTGCGTTTATAACAGGAATATTTTAACTTGTACTTTGAAAAATGCACCTGTAGCCGCATTAGCACCGTTAGCATTAGCGCCGTTAGCATGCCAGGCTCTAACTATAACTACACTAAAAACAAACAACAAAACCGGCGAAATACGAACGTTGGCTGCATTTCACAAACACTGGAAGCAAGTCGTGTCATGTAGTGGTCCTAAGCTTCTATAAAACACCGTTCAAACTTAAAAACAATTGTAGAAAACACAGATGTACTTACATCCGTCCATCAGTGAAATGTGTCCCACTGGGCACGACAGTCATCGTTATATCGTTCCGCCTGGCATCGTACGGTCGTTGGAGGTAGGAACCAAAGTTTTAAAGTGAAAAAAAAATGTATAATGTCCTGCTAATATGATGCAGTCACATAATGTGTTTGTGTTTTATTTTCCTTTTAAGCTTGTAAAGCGCTTTGTGTTACAATAAACTACATGATGTGCTACACAAATAAAGTTTGATTAGATTTGAGAGCAACAGCAAATAAGTCAATTAAAGACATTTTTCTCTCAAAGAAATTCTCTATAATATAAAAAAAACATGATTAATATGAAGCTGATTGTGCAGATTTCAAAGGGTTTGCTTGATTCTTCCACACGATGTAAAGGAGCTGATTCACACTGGCGAAGGTGTGACGTTGAACCTGTGTGTGTGTGTGTGTGTGTGTGTGTGTGTGTGTGTGTGTGTGTGTGTGTGCGTGCGTGTGTGTGTCTCTGAACAAGGAACAGGTAGAACCGAGATACGATACGTGAACTCGCTCTGCACCCGGGAACGTCACGGGCTCCCGGGGAGCCGACTTCCCGAAGGCGGCTCTTATCGACGCGCTCACTTCCTGTTCGTGGATTTCAGCAGGTCGTGACTGCAGGACGCCGCCCAGAGACGAGCTCGCCGTCAGTCCCGGGGCACGTTGCGCAATGGCTGTTCAAACATCCGCTGTGTGCTTTTCTTATTCCAGGTAAATAAAAGGACTTTTTCCACACTTTTGTGCTTATTTTTTTCTCTTTTTTTTTTGTATGCACACACACACACACACACATGCAGGTGGCAGGCGGGGTTGACCCCGAGGTTTTCCTCCTCCGGTCTCTTCTGCTGGAATCTCAAGAGAAACAAAGCGGCGTGGCGGGCGCCAGACATACGGACAGACGGTTAAACGTGAGAAAGTCAACATATGGAGGCAAATATAGGAACTTAACCCAGAAACATCATCTTTTATAGACACGCAGGAAGTAAATACGACGAGCTTCTTTTTAACAAACAGACACAAATAAGTCTGGAGTCATTTATACAACAATAGATATGTAAATAATACACTTGAATTAATTATATTTTCATGGGAAAATGGAAAAATGTCCGTGTCGTTTCAGGAATCTGTTTCCACAATGATGATCCTTGGAGTCGCTGAAATGCAACTTTAAAATAAAAAAAAAAATAAAAAAATGGCTCCCAAGGTGGAACCTTTCGAAAAAGCTGCCCGTCTCCGTGGAAACGGGGGTAAAAAAAATAACTTTCAGAAACGGTACACGCCCAAGAAAATGGGGAGGAAATGCAACTATTGTAAAATCCTCCGTCTCCATGAAAAGAGAGGACGTCGCAACTTTTTGAAAAAGCTAACAAGGTGAAACTTTTTGGAACTGTTCTCCATGGACTGCAGTTTTATGGTTGACATCCACTAGAATATCCGCGTTCCCCCGTTGCTACGGTTCAGAGACGGATCGTTCTCGGATTCTGTCGTTTCTTTGCAGCAGCACCCCCTAGTGGCCCAACATGGAAACGACACCGTTTGCATTGTTTCTGTCGTTTTCATATATAAAATGTTGCCGCGTAAGCGCCAAACAAGACGACTCTTTTTTCACTTGAACAACACGTGACTGCCACTGAGGAAAAACCTGCAGAGAGACACAGGAAGTCGACACGCGTTACACAGGAAATGTTTCCCCGGCGATGAACCGGCGGCGACCGAGTTGGCCGGGATCGGCGGCGCCGCCCTGCGATCCCGAGTCGGGAGAACCCGTGTCGATGATGGATGGATGGAGGCGTGTCTCTCATTCTTTCACACTCGGAGAACAAAGGCTTGTTTTCACAGCGCAATAAAAAAAAACAAAAAAAAAGAACAAGAGCGTTTAAGATGCCACTCGTGTCGCCGTGCCGTCGATTCCTCCGAATCACAACATGATTCTGTTTATCTGTGTGTGTGTGTGTGTGTGTGTGTGTGTGCGCGCGCGTGAGTGCGCGTGTGCATGCTTGCGTGTGATCATGTGTGTGTGTGTGTGTGTGCGTGTGTATGTGTGTGTGTATGTCTATTTGTGTGTGTGTGTGTGCGTGCGTGTGTGTGTGAGTGTGTGTGTGTGCGTGTATGTGTGTGTGTGTGGGTGTATGCTTGCGTGTGTGTGCGCGTGTGTGTGCGCGTGTGTCTATTTGTGTGTGTGTGCACGTGCGTGCGTGCGTGTGTGTGCGCGCGCGTGAGTGCGTGTGTGCATGCTTGTGTGTGAACATGTGTGTGTGTGTGTGCGTGTGTATGTGTGTGTGTATGTCTATTTGTGTGTGTGCGTGCGTGTGTGTGTGTGAGTGTGTGTGTGTGCGTGTATGTGTGTGTGTGTGCGTGGGTGTATGCTTGCGTGTGTGTGCGCGTGTGTGAGTGTGTCTATTTGTGTGTGTGTGCACGTGCGTGCGTGTGTGTGTGTGTGCACGTTTGTGTGTGTGTGTGTGTGTGTGTGTGGGCATGCATGTGTGTGCACGCGTGTGTGTGTGTGTACGTGTGTGTGTGTGTGTGTGTGAGTGTACGTGTGTATGTGTGTGCATGCGTGTGTGTGTGTGTGTGTGTGTGTGTGTGTGTGTGTGTGTGTGTGTGTGAGTGTACGTGTGTATGTGTGTGCATGCGTGTGTGTGTGTGTGTGTGTGTGTACGTGTGTATGTGTGTCCATGCGTGTGTGTGTGTGTGTGTGTGTGTGTAGGGCGGGTGCCTCTGGCTTCTGCCTCGATCTGTTAAAGTGCGTCAGTCTGCAGCGAGGCGTCGAGCCGGGCCGTGTGCCTGCAGGAGCTGCACGTGTGTGTACGTGCTGGCATTTGTGTGCGCGCGTGTGCATGTGCCTGTGCCTGTGCACGTGTGCCTGTGTGTGCGTGTGTGTGTGTGCGTGCGCTCGTGGCTGCTGACGGGACCTGTCACTATCAGGCCCACACATCTCTGGCTGGCTCTGTGTTGACACGGCGCCCGGGGGGGAACGAGCCTGCAGAGGTTGAGGAGAGCAGCGGTTTCCCACGGCTGCTGCTCTCGCTGGCGGCGCTGCCTCTGCATTCCAGGGCTGCCAGCGCTCTGTAAATGTTTGGACAGCCTTGAACAAATAACACACCTTGAAAGGCACAAGCGCAGGCCCTCGCTCCCTCTCCGCACGCCCCGTCTCTTCATCCACCTCCTTAAGCTCACATAGCTAACACCCCCCCCTCCCCCACCACCACCCTCCACCCCCCACCCTCTATAACCCACCCAAACCGCAAATCCGCCTCCCTCGCCGCCACCCGCCCGGCTACCGCCGCTCTCTCAACTTTCCCAGCTCCTCTTCCCGCGCACAAATAAACACGGGCCCGTGCTGTGTTACCATTGTACGCTCGCATATACAAACATGCAGACTCACACCTGTGTATATATAAATACACACGTCCATTATTGAGGGTTTTTTTTTTTTTTTTTTGACGGCGGAACTGAAGCCGTTTTCTGATTTTCAGGGTTTTCGGTTCACAAACATATTTCGGACCATTTCACGTGAAAACGCGAAACTTAAAAGTTTTGCGTTTCGGTGCTCGGAGTCGCGGGAAACGAGACGTTACGACGACGGCCGACCACAGGGAGTGTTTGTTCTGCACACGCTCAGTAGATGGACAATAACAACAATGGCAGCCTCCAGAGTGTCATGACTCCCAGTCCACGTTCTCCTGGTACTTTTATTTTGACAGTCATTAAAAAAAACCCCAATCCAACTTAGTCTGTTGTTTGTGTGTGTGTGTGTGTGTGTGTGTGTGTGTGTGTGTGTGTGTGTGTGTGTGTGTGTGTGTGTGTGTGTGTGGTTTCGTTACAAAAAACGGCCAACAGCGCCATCCCGTGGCCCGACATGCTCACTACATCGTTTCTTCCATTTCCGTGAAAAACGACCATCGTTTCCATAAGATTTCTGCGCAAACAAAAAAGTTTTCCGAGCATAAAACACAAAAACATTCCGTTTTCACTTGACGTGCCGAGTTTCGCTCGCGACTCGGAATTCCACGAGAAATCGCCGATATAGACGGAGAAACTAAAAACCCACAAGCCGAGGAGCGACGCCACGTTTCCACGTATTTACAAAAAAACGGTGATATTTCTCTGCGTTTCCCGCATTTACACAAACGATGATTTCTGAAAACTCCGGCCACAGCGGCGGTTTTGGAAAAACTCGATAAAATCCCCCAGGATTCTGACTGTCTGTCATGGCTTCAGGTCACACTGCCCCCTGGTGGTCTGGCGTGCTCATAGCCGCTCTGAACCAGGTGGATATGCGGGTTGGTTTTAATGCAGATATTTTTTTGTAAAAATAGAGGGGCAGATATCAGTTTTCATAAAAAAACAAACAAAGTGGGTACGAGATTCACGCAGAGGCAGAAGGTGTCGGTTGTTCCTGAGAGGAGTCAGTCGAGGTAAAGCAGGTTGGAGAGACGAGGGTTGTTTCCCAGGCCGGCTCGACACTTTTGGAAAGCGAGTGAAAAATACTCAGAATCCCAGGAATTATGTCCACGTCGGATCCCCCACCCCTGCTCCCCCCCCCCCCCCAGCCCACAATTCATGTTCAGAGGCACAGGAAGTACCGTGACCTTTCTGCAATAAAGCGAGAACTAATGGGAGTTGTGATGGATTTCTGGGGGAAAAAGTTTACAGCTTTAATTTAAAAAAAAACAAAAAAAACCTCCTCAATTAACGTTTGTTTTAATTTATTAATAAAAACAACAAACTTTTCCTTTTACATGAATATGAGTGACTCACTGTCTTGATATTTGTAGTGTTATATTGGAAAATGACGCACAATTTGTGTGACAGTTTTATTGTATATATGTATAAATACTGACTTTTCCCTATGTTCCTCTTTGTGCCACTTATTGCAAAATGTTGTCAATTGACATACCTGGTAAAAAAAAAAATAGAATTAACTGTATTAGACTGGTGTATAAATAAGTACAAGAAGAAAGTTTACATTGATTATTCAACGCTCAATTGTAAAACAGAACGCGACCGGAAGTCATTCATCCCAACAGCTGTTAGGATGTTTAACAACTCACTGTAAATGTCCTACGTTCGTTTTATTTTTTTTAATTTTTACTTATTTGTGCTCTTTTTTTGCTCTTGTTTAGATATTTACATATTTTAATTCTTTAATTTGATCATTTCTGCACCTTTTTACCTTGAGCTGTTGCAAGTTTGTGTTTCTCCCCTGGGGAGGAATAAAGTTCTATTCTATTCTAATGTTACATGGAAAGAACCTATATGAGAATATATGCGCGTATATGAAACCTATAAGCAGTTTATATGCACATATATGCTGCCTACATGCGTATATATGCCACATATAGGCAAAATTGAGGCGCATATATGTGAATATACAGGCCATATAGGTCTCCTGTACTGCTTCTTTATTTCCACATATATATATATAGCCCATATCTCACTTTATATTCTAAAAATATACAGGTACCTATATAGGTACCTGTATGCACGTATATGTGTACACATATATGTACATATAATATAGGAAAACGGCCAATTTTAGATATGTCACATATATTAAAAACCTATATTAAAACATATATGTTTATATAGGTTCTTTCCACGTGGGTAAGCGAGCGCCCGTCGGGCCGAACGCGAGTTCCCACGCCACCGCCAACGCCGCCGCCGCCGCCGCCATGCTGATGCCTGCCGGCAGCTGCGGAATCCCGAGTTCCTCGCCGGCGGGAATAAATCCCAGGGAGCGTGGAGGCGGGTGGGGGAGGGAGGGAGGGGGGGAGGGAAGGGAGGGAGGGAGGGACTTCCAGCGCGCTGCTCGGGGGCAGCGGCCACTCAGAACGCGGCTCTGTTTTCACTGCCGGGAGGCCTCCGGGTGCATATTTCTGTAATTTGGCTTTTTTTTTTTCTTTTTTTTTTTTTAATGCTCAGCAGTTCCTCGCAGCTGTGATGACATTCGGGTGCCGCCCCCCCGTTTCTCACGATCCCCGCTGCCAACGCCGCTCCGGCCGCTGGTCGCCGGCCAAGACTGAGGTCTGTGTGCCGGCCCACCACTTCTTGTGTACACACTGCTCACTGACAGAAGGTGCTTTTGAAAAAGAAATGGGGAGAAAAAAAAAAATAATACACCGCTGGCAAACCAGTTGAACCACAAGGGTTTTTTTTTTTTTTTTTTTTGGTTTTTTTTGTCGGGGTCAGTTTTCCAAAAACTGCAGCTCCAACAGGCACAAGCCTTCATTGTTTTTTGTGCCTTTTTTTTCCACTTTTGCAGTCGCGTGACGCTTCGCAGGAACGATTTCCTGACGCCCGGAACTGAAGTCGGCCGCGAGGAGCTTCGCTTCCTCCTTCCTGCTGGCGCTCGGAGGGTTAAAGCTCACGGTTCTGCGGGGCCTCCTCTCCCAACGCCGGAGAACGGTTAAACGATTTTCCAGCGCAGTCTACAAAAAAATGTAGATTTGTTGATCAGTTACAGTCAAAGATAAAAATAATGAAGCCAAACATTAAAGCTACTCTGCCTGAAAAAACAAACTGCATTTTGAAAAGACGGCGTCGGCGCCGCGTCAGCCGGAAATTTGAGCGATTTAGCCCCGGGAAATAATAAAAAAAAATTAATAAATAGACTTTCTGACAGAAAAGAGAGTTCAAGTCATGAGAAAAGTCGGAAATGTTGTGAAACTCGGGTTTTTTTCCAGCGTGAACTGAGATCGAGTGTCTAAACGGGATCTTGAGTTTCACGAAATCTAAATTCTGGAAATGCGCATTTGAGTGTGACGAGGAATTTCCTCAACGTATTAGAGACGTACTTCAACAACTGCAGCCGGGTACTGCATTTTTATTTTATTTTATTTTATTCGTTTGGATTCTGGCAGAGAAAAACTTTTAAGTTGTGAAGATTATAGGCTCAAGAAAAGTATAATTATTAGGAACCGTTTCTGCGATGCAGTTTTCTTTCCCGGCCACTAGTGGGTGCTGTTTGTTTCTGTAATGAAGCCACACACACACACACACACACACACACACACACACACACACACACACACACACACACACACACACACACACACACACACACACACACACACACACACACACACACACACACACACGCGCAGTAGAGAATATAAACATTAACAACGGGAGAAGACGGATGATCAAGTGGACAGACAACCAAGTTGGAATGTTATTTAGTGACTGTCAAAATAAAAGCACCAAGTCCCAGGAGAATATAGACTGGGGGGGAGGGGGGGTGGGGTCATGACACCACCAAGGAAACACTACTGAGCGTGTGCAGAAGAAATATTCACTACATGACCAGGAGCGGAAACTGTTTCTTTTTGTTTTTAGTCAACAAAAACTTGTTTGTTTTGGCAAACGAACAACAAAACTTTCGCATCCTGACCTGGAAACGCTGTCAGACGGCGGCTCGACTCAAACTTCCGACTTGGTGTGAGGCGGACGCTGTTCGGCGTTTAGAGTTTCTCGGTCAACGCGTGGGCGGCGACCCTCCGAGTTACACCCCCCCCCTTCTTCTTCCTCCCCCCTGTTTTATCCAAATAATCATTTAAGCCATTTGGTCCTCCTTGTAAATAAACCGGCTTCCAGGAAATACCCCCCCGCCCCCCTCCACGCCCCCCCCTCCTCCTCCCGTTGGGCGGGACTGATGCGGTCTGAGTCTCCGAGGGGTGATAATGGAGGGAGTTCCCCCGCGGGGTCGCCCCCGTCTGCTGGTTCTCAGCTGTCCTCCCCGGAAACCTCGCTCCAGCTGCTGCCCATTAACCACCGGAATGTCCTCACCCCCCCCCCCCCCCCCTCCCTCCCCTCCCTCCGGGGGGGTCAGATGCCAGCGCAGTGCGGTGGCAGCATTAATGACAGAGTGACCACGGACGCAGGACTCTTGTGAGTTATTAACATGGCACGCTCCCCCCAGCACCACCACCCCCCCCTCCCTCCTCCACCCACTCTGACAGCAGCTGTCGGAGTCTCTGTTTCCCAGAGTCAGGAAGTGTGTCAGTGTGTGTGTGTGTGTGTGTGGAGGGGGGGGGTTTACAGGGTCATGGCATCTGATTAATAGGTCAGATATGCTCGGCCGATGGTTCCTGTTTTGTCTGTCCTGCGTCTCAGAAGAACTTCCGCCAGCAGCTCCACGTCACAACGGGGGGGAAAAAAATCAATAAATGGGAATATTTGAGAAGGAGTTTAAAGGGACAGTCGGTTCCAGCGGAACAACAGGAGTCGTGTCCATTCCCGGGAAAAAGAAAAAAAGAAATCCCAAAACTTTAATGGACTGGATGTGGTCGTGGATGAAGCTACATGTGAGTCACTTCCTGGCGCCGCACCATCAAAGGGAACCGGAGCTTTGAAGTGCCTTTGAAACGTCGGGCGAACAAAAAAAAAACCAACCTGCTCCCATTCGGGCCGACGCAGCCGCGGAATCGGTGTCCATGCGGCCCACTCGTTTTCTCCAATCGCCACAGATGTGAACCATGTTGGTCATTGTTGTGGCGCCGGCCTGATTGGCAGCGTTAAAAGGACGCCACTCGTGAGTTAGAGAGAGAAAGAGAGAGAGAGAGAGAGAGAGAGAGAGAGGCGGCGTTTCTTTACATAATCGCTGGACGTATTGAGGCGGTGAGCACCTGGGCGGGTCGTTGGGGGTCCTAATGATATGGCCCAACAAAACAACCCAAAAGGTACTTGAGGAGGTCTTTTGGAGCCCCCGGGGGCCCTAATTACAACACGGGACAAAACAAAATATCCAACCACCCCTCGGCTTAATTGGCTTCTTTTCTTTCACGCTCCCATACGCGGCCATTCAATCAATGAGACGGGAGGCAAACAAAACCCGCGCTCCCTCCTCGACCCACAACATTCCGCTAATTGCCACAGCGTGGTCACATCTGGAGCCGGACAATCCTATAGACCAGAGAGAGAGAGAGAGAGAGAGAGAGAGAGAGAGACGGTAACGGAGGAGGAGACGGGATTATTCACACACTTCTACGTTACAGACGTATTCATCCGAGCTCATCGTCACACGACCTCGTGTACGAGTAGAAGGTTTTTTTTTAATTGGTCTTTTAATGAGTTAATGGAAACGTTTACGAAATTCAATTCACAGTTTAAATTTAAAAATGTATATTACGAAATCGACCCACAGTCGCATCATTTCAGTAAAATCTATCGATGAGCAAACTTGCCTCATAATAAATAGATTTTATTTATATTATACTTTTTCCACCGTCGGTCACATTCACCCGTTCACACATTCACCCGTTCACACAGCAGTGGCGGCGGCTGCCACGCGAGGCGCCCGGGGTTTCGCTCAATGAGCCGTCGACGTGTGACAGATCGGGAATCGAACCTGCAACCTTCCGACTGAGAGACGACTCCAGCGACGAGTCCCGCCCCAAACTCTGCCTCCGATTGGCTCGTCACTCCTCACGCTCTCCGTAGAGCGCAGCCCTTCGCCAACGCCACTTTTGTCACCGTGGAAACCAGAGTGGCAGTAACAGTAGAAAGGTATCAATAAAGTAGCGCAGACCTTCGCCAATACATTCGTCACCATGGAAACCAGAGTGGCAGTAACAGTAGAAAAGTATCAATAAAGTAGCGCAGACCTTCGCCAATACATTCGTCACCATGGAAACCAGAGTGGCAGTAACAGTAGAAAGGTATCAATAAAGTAGCGCAGACCTTCGCCAATACATTCGTCACCATGGAAACCAGAGTGGCAGTAACAGTAGAAAAGTATCAAAACTGTAGCAGTAACTATAAAATTATCAATAAAGTAGCGCAGACCTTCGCCAACACATTCGTCACCATGGAAACCAGAGTGGCAGTAACAGTACAAAAGTATCAATAAAGTAGCAGTAACTATAAAAGTATCAAAGTAGCGCAGACCTTCGCCAACACTTTTGTCACCATGGAAACCAGAGTGGCAGTAACAGTAGAAAGGTATCAATAAAGTAGCGCAGACCTTCGCCAATACATTCGTCACCATGGAAACCAGAGTGGCAGTAACAGTAGAAAAGTATCAAAACTGTAGCAGTAACTATAAAATTATCAATAAAGTAGCGCAGACCTTCGCCAACACATTCGTCACCATGGAAACCAGAGTGGCAGTAACAGTACAAAAGTATCAATAAAGTAGCAGTAACTATAAAAGTATCAAAGTAGCGCAGACCTTCGCCAACACATTCGTCACCATGGAAACCAGAGTGGCAGAAACAGTAGAAAAGTATCAATAAAGTAGCAGTAACTATAAAAGTATCAAAGTAGCGCAGACCTTCGCCAACACATTCGTCACCATGGAAACCAGAGCACGACCACCAATAAATAAACAAACAAACACACATCGAAGGCAACCAATCAGATCGGAGGATGCGGCGAGTAGCGGTAACGTCGACGAGGAGACGGCGCCCGACAACTTTTGCTCGTCAACGCGGCGACGGAGCGTTTTTTTTTAAAAGTTCCACGGGCGGCAGACACGGTAACCCGCTCCCAACGCCGCCGCGCACAACTGGCGGGAAGCCTCGCGCCTCGCTAGCGGCGGCCACTTCCTCCTGGGTCAAACCACTTCCTGGTTTCAGCGCCTCGCGGGTCGGATCGTCTCGGGAGATTCTTTCTTGAACTTATTCTTCGTGAAGAACCGCGAGACGATCGTCCGCCGGTTCCGACCCCCCGGTGGGACGATCGTCCCGACTCGTCCTCCCGCCGTGAGACGTCTGCTTTCCGCTGTCGAGGTCATTGACCGACAACATTCACACATGTGGCGGCGAGGCGTCACGACACATATCCTCCCGACTGCGGCGAGGAGCCGTGTGAAAGAAAGAAACCAAAAAAAAAAAAAAAAGACACTTGAAGAATGTGTGAATCGCTCATTAGGCTCAGATGAATGTATCACAGTGAGACGGACGAGTGGAGGAGCTGGTGGTGCTTATTTGTGTGTGTTGGAGTGAAGCGCCCCCCCCCCCAACCCCCCCTCCACCCCCCCACTCGCTCGGCTGCTCCTAATCTCTGACCCCCATCAATAAGATGCATTCAGAGTCCATCAAACAGCTGAGTCGCTGCAGCCGTGAACCGCTGGTGGGGGGGGGCAGCCCTGGGAAACACTCTCTTAATTGTCCGGCGGAGCTTTTTAAAGAATATTAGGCTGCATTAGCCGGCCGCCGGCCTTTCTTCACGGGGCTTTCTTCTGGAGAGGGCCGCGGCGGCCCACTCAGCCGACAGGCCATTAAACGTGACAGGTCTTTGTGGGGGAACACAGAGACGGACTGGGGGGGGGGGGTTGGGTGGGGGGGGGACAGAACTCCAGGTTGGTTTGGTTCAGAGCGCCGCTGCCAGCAGGTTAATGGCGCCGCCGGCGGAGGAAAACCGAAACACCGTCCAGGACTGTGACTGTGAAGTGGAACATTTCTGGTGGAAGTTTGTGTTCAACTGTATTACTAGTATCTCCTCATTACTCATTACTACTGAGTAGTTCAAGTACCAATCGCTCTATCATAGAGAGAGAGAGAGAGAGAGAGAGAGAGAGAGGATGATATTCATGTCTAATAATGACAGTAAGTGTGAAAAAGTACCTAAAAGTACAAGTAATACTGAAAAAGTATCAATAAAGTAGCAGTAACAGTAGAAAAGTATCAATAAAGCAACAGTAGAGAAGAATCAATAAAGTAACAGTAGAAAAGTATCAATAAAGTAACAGTAACAGTAGAAAAGTATCAATAAAGTAACAGTAGAAAAGAATCAATAAAGTAACAGTAACAGTAGAAAAGTATCAATAAAGTAACCGTAGATAAGAATCAATAAAGTAACAGTAGAAAAGTATCAATAAAGTAACAGTAGAAAAGAATCAATAAAGCAACAGTAACACTAGATAAGAATCAATAAAGTAACAGTAGAAAAGTATCAATAAAGTAGCGGCCATATTGTCCCCGGCGTTACTCACTCAGCAGACTTGAGGAGTCATGTGATCAGGTCGGCCTCGACTGGTCGCGTTGCTCCGTCGGGGGATTTGGAGAGTTTAGCTCCAATGTGAGATCCAGAGTCTGATCCAGAGTCTGATCTAGAGTCTGATCTAGAGTCTGATCCAAAGTCTGATACAGAGTCTGATACAGAGTCTGATCCAGGGTCTGATCCAGGGTCTGATCCAGAGCCTGTGGAGGGAAAAGGTCGTCTGATTATTGATGAAAATGTGAAACTGTGAAAGTTGTCTGTGACATAGGATAAGTTGACTTGTCTTCATTTTTGTAAGTAAATGAATGAATGTATTTGGATTTTCTACACATGAACACAAAATAAAACATACATATATATTAATTATTTTGTTGACATGTAAACAATTAAAACTGAGGATGACACGTGACAAAAAGTCATAAATAAGACTTATTTCCATGGTAATAAAATAAAATATAAAAAAATAGGAAATAAAATATATAAATATATAAATAAATAAAAATAAATAAAAGAACATCAATAAAACAAAACAAAAAATATATATATAAAACGTAAAAAAATACATTTAAATTGTTATTTTTTTTATTTATTATGTTTTATTTTTAATTTAATTGAAATTTAATGAAATGTTCCACTTATACAAATCTATTGCACAAAATTATTTATCATATATATATATATATATATACATATATTTATACAGCCCAAAATTAATCATAAATCAATGAGTTTTAATATTTTTTTAGGTTTTGTAAACTGATCAGGATAAGATGATTCCGAAGGATTTCAAGTGACAAAACCTTCGTTGGGCTTTGGGAGTCACTGGAAATGGAACTTTTTGAAAACGCTCCGTCGTCACGGCGACGATCCTCGTTTGAGGCGAATTTGAGGACAAAATCGAGTCAAACGATTTGAATACAAATATAAAACCTAAACTAAAACGTCCCTCGTCTTCGGAGAAACTCACGCGAGTCCCTCGAGGCGCTAAACGCCGTTGGCCTCGCGTCGAGTCGCCGCCGTTTGGACACGTTGCCAGTGAGAACGCGACTTTTTGAAAATGTCTCCCGAGGTGAAAAACAAAAAAAAACAAACAACAAACAGTTCCTGGTTCCTCACAAACCTGGCGACTCAAACACAGATGTTCTTTAACTTCTTTTACCAAACAAGAAGCTCCACTTCTCGCCGGCGTCCTCTGGTGGGGAGTGTCAACGGCTCGCCGTGACCTCCTGACATCACTAGTCACAAAGTTTACGCACGCCGCCGCCTTCCCGGGCCCGATAAATGCTCATATGCTGCGCAGAACGCCCCCGCTCCATTAATCAAGGGCAGTTAAGCAGCGCTAAAGAGGCAGATCCTGGATGAGGAGGTAGGATGAGTAACCCCCCCCCCACCAGGCTCATATCGGGGGGGGGGGACAAGGGGATTCATCACCTTGTCATCCGCAAGATAATAAAAAGCCCGGAGGGTGATTCTGTGATGTGCAGGCGGCCGGCGGCCGGCGGTCGGCTGGCGGTGGGCGGGGCCTCCTGTGTCGGCGACACAAAGCTGTTGCCGTGCAATCGGCTCGGTGTAAAATCGACGCTCACAAAGACCCACAAAGGCCGGGGGGCTGGTGGCTTTTGGGGGGGGTTGGTGGCGGCGACACAGCTGTGACCAGAGCCGACACATCCCGCCTCAATATGGCCTCCCTTCACATCTGTAGCCCCCCCACCCCTGCCTCCTCCACCACCCCCACCCCCCCCACCCCGCGCTTCCGCCGCCCGGCCCCGGGACAATGGGGGCCCTCGGCCCGACCCCCTTTTGTTGCAAAGTTTTTCAGGGTTCCTTTTTAGCCCAAATCTTAAATATTTCATTAGGGCTCCTTCGCCCCTGCTCTCTTTTCACAAGTGGTTTTTTTGAAGAGCATCGCCGGGACCCCCGGTCTATAACCCCCCTACCACCCCCCCCCCCCACAAGGTTTTGAAACGCCCCGAACATAAAGGATTTTCTCCTGAAACGGCCGGGGACCTGCTGTTGCTCCAGAAAACAGGCAGTGTTTAAAATTAAACAGAAGAGCAGCCGTGTTTCTGTGTTTCTGCTCCAGTTTCGTCGACGTCGTCAGCAGACGACACTTTTTCACACTCAAAGTGCGTTTTATCGTAAAAATGATCAAACCTGCCTTTCTTTTACGACTCATTCGTCCCTTTTAGGGATTTGTTTGCCCCGGTGCCTGCGGCTCATTGAGCAACGTTCGGACTTCTTTTTCACGAAACTGGAAAACTTCCGCTGTGTTTTCGGCGTCTGTTCACATGCGCAGGGGAAGAAACGGGGAAACTTTTTGAAAACGGCTCTCAAGGTGGCACATGATGAAAATGCTGAGACTTCATCTCCACGGTAACAGTGAAAACGCGACTTCATGAAAAAGTTACGTTTCCCTCTCATTTACATGGAGATGGAGTCGGAGGGTTTTCAAAAAGTTGCGTTTTCTCCATTTCTGTGTTTTCTGCGTCTGTTTACATGGCAACGGCACTCGCAGTCAAAGAAACGAGAAACTTTTGTAAAACGGCTCTCAAGGTGGCACATAATGAAAATGCTGAAACTTCATCTCCATGGTAACAGTGAAAACGCGACTTCTTGAAAAAGTTGCGTTTCCCTCCCACTTGCATGGAGGTGGAGTTAGGGGTTTTTCAAAAAGTTGCGTTTTCTCCATTTCCATGGAGACTGTGTCAGAGCATTTATTTTAAAAAGTTGAATTTTCCTTGATTCCATGGAGACGGAGTCTGAAGATTTACAAAAAGTTGCGTTTTCTCCGTTTCCACGGAGACGGGGTTGGAGCATTTTCAAAAAGTTGCGTTTTCTCTGTTTCCATGAAGTCGGAGTGAGAGCATTTATTTTAAAAAGTAAAATTTTCCTTCATTCCATGGAGACGGAGTCTGAAGAGTTACAAAAAGTTGCGTTTTCTCCGTTTCCACGGAGACGGGGTTGGAGCATTTTCAAAAAGTTGCGTTTTCTCCGTTTCCATGAAGACGGAGTCAGAGCATTTATTTTAAAAAGTAAAATTTTCCTTCATTCCATGGAGATGGAGTCTGAAGAGTTACAAAAAGTTGCGTTTTCTCTGTTTAAATGGAGATGGAGTCAGAGCATTTTCAAAAAGTTGCGTTTTCTCCGTTTCCATGGAGACAGGGTTGGAGTATTTCTTTTAAAAAGGTGAATTTTCTCTGTAAATAGCTTGTGCATCTTTATTAACTTGAACATTTCATAAATAAATTCTCTGGTTTGTCACCATTTCAGTTTTTTTTCCAGTCCCGATCTGAACTGGTGTGAATGTTTCAATCTGGAGTCGCACCAGATCGTGTTTGAACGGAGTCGATAACGACCCTTAAACCATTTTTAAAGAGCCGCTTAATGAAACACGGATCCTGATAATAATGGCACCGGATTGAAAGTCAAACATCTCGGTAAACATATGGTCACAGTGGCGGAGGAGGAGGAGGAGGAGGAGGAGGCGGAGGAGGAAGAGGAGGAGGAGGAGGTCAAGAAGAAGAGCCGACCAAACATCCAAAATATTAAACACTTGTTAATAACTTCTCCGGCCCCGCGGCAGAACTTCTGTCAGGACGGACAAAAAGGCTCTGAAAAGGGATTTGTGTGTGTGGCGAGTCTTAAACCGGCGGCGGGACAAAGCAGGGGGGGGGGGGGGGGGTAGGAGTGGGGGGGGGGGGTTTAGGAGTGGGGGGGTGATTTATCTGCCACTTTAAGAGACCCTAATGAATAATTCAGTGTTATCATTCAACTTGATGCTCAATTATTATGTTTTTTTTTTTTTATTTTGCCTTTCCTTCACACGTGAGGGACTCCGGCAGACCGGGGGGTCGGGGTCGGGGGTGGGGGTGGGGGGGGGTCTCATGAAGGGGGGAGGTAGCAGTGCAGCCCCCGCGCTGTCAGCTTGATAAATATAATGTGTCACCAATTAAAAACTCGTTGCCGTTCTTTAATTCAGCCGAGGCCTTGTTAACCCCCCCCCCCCCCCCCCCCCCCACCTCCCCCGCCAGCTTTCCCATCCTCTTAAAGCTGCAGCGCTTCCTTTTGGCATGTTAATAAGACATTCATACGCCACCCCCCCCTCCAATAGAAAAAAAATGACCATCGATGTCTTTGATTTTCATCTTTTTTTTTTTTTTTCTTCCTCCCCCTCCTGGGAAAACAAAGAATTCTATAGTTTCAGATTTTTATTCACAAAAAAAACCCTCCTTTTCGGGCCTTTTCTTGCGCTGCTTTCTGATGCTAATGCTGTTGACTCAACTCTGCTACGTGGCCATACAACACGTATGAACCCCAGCAGGAGTCCATTACAGAAACGCCATTTAGCAAGTTGTTTCTGTGAGAAAGTCAAACGTTTAAGCAGCTTTTTTTTTTTTTTTTTTTTAGTGTGTGTGTGTGTGTGTTGGGGACAAGGGTCTCGGCGGAGCAGCAGGAGTCCTTGGAAAATAAAATAAAAAAAACTGCAGAGGAACTCAAAAAAGGCCTCTCAGGTCTGAGAGTTCCCAGCTGAAGTCAAAAAAAAAAAAAAAAAAAAAAAAATGCAGAAAGGCAGGTTTTCTTGACGGCTCGGCTATTTAGCAAACTTTCCCCTCCGACAATAAAAATCCCACGAGAGATTAAATTGTGCCCCGGAGGCCTGTGGGTCTGGTTCTGCAGGTTCCTCCTGCTCAGAGTCGGAAAGTTTCGGAAAGTTTCCATCTCTGGTTCTGCAGGTTTTAAAACAGAGACTCCCTCATGTGGGGTTGTTTTAAAAAAAAAAAAATGCTAAAAATGCTAAATCAGTGGAATCGTCATCGCCGGGAAAAAGAATCAGGATGAACGTCGTCACTTTTTTCAAAACTGATTTATTGAGCTTGAAGCTTTTGATTTTCTTTTTTTTGTTTTTTTGTTTTTAAATAACCTTATAGTCCAGGGTGTCGGGACGTCGGAGTCACTCGTCTCGACTGCGTCGCCTCGCGGGAGCCGAAGCGTTGGAATCCCGGGGTCACGCCGCCCGCCGCTCCTCGTCACCCGCCGGAATCCCAAACATTTCAATTCAGCGGCTGAACGAGTCGAGTTCATCCGGGGAACCGGCGGCTCGAGAGAATGAAGTATGAACCTCCGGATGAGTGTAGCACTCCATCTTCAGCAGCCGACGATCCCACACTGACCCTCCTCCTCCTCCTCCTCCCCCTCCTCCTCCTCCCTCCTCCTCCTCCTCCTCCTCCTCCTCCTCCTCCTCATTATCCCCGTCACACAGGACCGGGGCCCACTTGGCACTGCCTTGTGGACTTAATTGAATTAGACATACCCGCTTGTCTCGGCATGAGAATCTCCCGGCCGCCGCCGTGAAGCCGGAGGAGAGGTGGAGGAGAGGCCGGAGAAGAGGTGGAGGACAGGCGGTGGAGAGGTGGAGGAGAGGCTGGAGGAGAGGCCGGAGGACAGGCGGAGGAGAGGTGGAGGAGAGGCGGAGGAAAAGCTGGAGAAGAGGCAGAGGAGAGGCGGAGTAGAGGCCGGAGGAGAAGCAGAGGAGAGGTGGAGGAGAGGCGGAAGGAGAAGCAGAGGAGAGGTGGAGGAGAGGCGGAAGGAGAAGCAGAGGAGAGGTGGAGGAGAGGCGGAGGAGAAGCAGAGGAGAGGCTGGAGGAGAGGCCGGAGGACAGGTGGAGGAGAGGTGGAGGAGAGGCTGGAGGAGAGGCCGGAGGACAGGTGGAGGAGAGGTGGAGGAGAGGCGGAGGAGAAGCCGGAGGAGAAGCGGAGGACAGGTGGAGGAGAGGCGGAGAAGAGGCGGAGGAGAGGTGGAGGACAGGCGGAGGAGAAGCAGAGGAGAGGATGGAGGAGAGGCGGAGGAGAAGCCGGAGGAGAAGCCGGAGGACAGGTGGAGGACAGGTGGAAGAGAGGCGGAGAAGAGGTGGAGGAGAGGTGGAGGACAGGTGAAGAGAGGCCGAGGAGAGGCCGGAGACAGGCGGAGGAGAGGCCGGAGGACAGGCGGAGGAGAGGCCGAGGACAGGCGGAGGACAGGCGGAGGAGAGGCTGGAGGAGAGGCTGGAGGAGAGGCCGAGAGAGGCGGAGGAGAGGCGGAGGAGAGGCGGAGGAGAGGCCGGAGGAGAGGCGGAGGAGAGGTGGAGGACAGGCGGAGGAGAGGCGGAGGACAGGCGGTGGAGGACAGGCGGTGGAGGACAGGCGGAGGAGAAGCGGAGGAGAGGTGGAGGAGAGGTGGAAGAGAGGTGGAAGAGAGGTGGAGGAGAGGTGGAATAGAGGTGGCGGAGAGGTGGAGGAGAGGTGGAGGAGAGGCGAGGACAGGGTGGAGGAGAAGCCGGAGGAGAGGCGGAGGAGAGGTGGAGGAGAGGTGGAGGGAGAAGCCGGAGGAGAGGTGGAGGAGAGGTGGAGGAGAGGTGGAGGAGAAGCCGGAGGAGAGGCGGGAGAGAGAGGTGGAGGAGAGGCGGAGGGATCGGGTGTGGCACTTGTCACTTCTTCTTTCAAAATGCACTTCATGAGGTTTTCTAACAGTAACTCTGTGTGAAACTCAAGCGGTGAAGAATCTTCCTCACTCTACTTTTTAGCTCCAAAACGCGATGAAAGTTTTGCAATTTGACAAAGTGGCTCAAAGTTTGTAAAAACTTGCGCCAGGACTTTTCCCTGTTTAAAAAAAAAAGGTTCTCAATTAAATCAAGTTGACATTGCAGCCATTCTTTGATACCAATGACTCGTTCTTGGGGACGTTTCCATCGCGACAAGAACGGAACCTTCAAAGTTTTAATTTGAAAGTTACATTTCTATTCCACAGTGAAAATCAGGCTTTTAGGTTTTTTAGCGGTGATCAGCGAGGAACAGCGTTTGATTCCTGGAAACGATCCAACGAACTCC
>NC_137654.1:30003843-30036954 GCF_963422515.1 Blennius ocellaris
AGTGTGTGTGGACAAGACGGAGTGTGTGTGGACAAGACGGAGTGTGTGTGGACAAGACGGAGTGAGCGTGGACAAGACAGAGTGTGTGTGTACACCTGACGGAGTGTGTGTGGACAAGACAGAGTGTGTGTGGACACCAGACAGAGTGTGTGTGGACAAGACGGAGTGTGTGTGGACACCAGACAGAGTGTGTGTGGACACCAGACGGAGTGTGTGTGGACAAGACAGGGTGTGTGTGGACACCAGACGGAGTGTGTGTGGACACCAGACAGAGTGTGTGTGGACACCAGACGGAGTGTGTGTGGACAAGACAGAGTGTGTGTGGACAAGACGGAGTGTGTGTGGACAAGACGGAGTGTGTGTGGACAAGACAGAGTGTGTGTGGACACCAGACAGAGTGAGCGTGGACAAGACAGAGTGTGCGTGGACAAGACAGAGTGTGCATGGACAAGACAGAGTGTGTGTGGACAAGACAGAGTGAGCGTGGACAAGACAGAGTGAGCGTGGACAAGACAGAGTGTGTGTGTACACCTGACGGAGTGTGTGTGGACAAGACAGAGTGTGTGTGGACACCAGACAGAGTGTGTGTGGACAAGACGGAGTGTGTGTGGACACCAGACAGAGTGTGTGTGGACAAGACAGAGTGTGTGTGGACAAGACGGAGTGTGTGTGGACACCAGACAGAGTGTGTGTGGACAAGACAGAGTGTGTGTGGACACCAGACGGAGTGTGTGTGGACAAGACAGAGTGAGCGTGGACAAGACAGAGTGTGTGTGTACACCTGACGGAGTGTGTGTGGACAAGACAGAGTGAGCGTGGACAAGACAGAGTGTGTGTGTACACCTGACGGAGTGTGTGTGGACAAGACAGAGTGTGTGTGGACACCAGACCGAGTGTGCATGGACAAGACAGAGTGTGTGTGGACAAGACAGAGTGTGCGTGGACACCAGACAGAGTGTGTGTGGACAAGACAGAGTGTGTGTGGACACCAGACGGAGTGTGTGTGGACACCAGACGGAGCTAAAACCTTTAGCTCACCTTTAGCTTCCATCACGTGGAAATCTCACGGAAAAGGTATTGGGGGGGGGGGGGGGGGGGGGGGGGGGGTGGACCTTTAAGCTTTATCTCAATTTTAAAAGAGGGTATTTTTTGTGTTGCTTCCTGGACGTTTGCGTTCTATTATGACTTTTTAATATTTCTTCCCATACCGAGGAAACTCCTACCATTCGGATGTTTTAGGAAACAATCCTTGAGTCTCAAAGTCATTTGCTGATAGAACGATTGAGCAAACCACCGTATGAACCCCCCCCCCCCCCCCTCTAGAAACACCAGATCTGTGGTTAATAGAGCAGTCAAGCCTCTCGGGGAGGCGGAGCCAAGAAGACAACAAGACAACAAGACAAGAAGACGAGACACTTGTTACTGTAGTAAATCCTCCCTTTGTCAGGTCAGCGTCTGTCCTGAGCCGCGAGGAAGAAGACGACACCCGGGCAGAGTGACAGGCCGCCGCTAGCCGCGCCGCGCAACAATGAGGTGGCCGCGGGGAGCTGCAGCCGTACTGGGTAGTGTCGGGGCCCGGGTCACACTGGGCCGGTGCCAGAGAGCGCCCCCCGCTGGGCGCCACGGCGGTGGCGGAGAGGTTTCACTGAACCACGCCGGAGGAAAGAGGAGGAAGAGGCGGAACGGCAGGACCACACACTCCTCGCTCACTGAGACACGGTACGGACGCCTTGCTCGTCTCCGGCCTCGCCGGGGAAACGGAACGAAGGAGCCAAAGACATCAGAACGTTTAGGACCGACTCACAACTTCTGCTCTCGCTGATCACGCCGAGATACTGACCGATCAATACTGGCCGATCGATACTGACCGATCAATACTGACTGACTGATCGATACTGACCGATAGATACTGACCGATCAATACTGACTGACTGATCAATACTGACCGATTAATACTGACCGATAAATACTGACCGATAGATACTGACTGACCGATAGATACTGACCGATCAATACTGACCGATAGATACTGACCGATAGATACTGACCGATAGATACTGACCGATAGATACTGACCGATCGATACTGACCGATCGATACTGACTGACTGATCGATACTGACTGACTGATCGATACTGACCGATAGACACTGACCGATCAATACTGACCGATAGATACCGACTGATCAATACTGACTGACCGATAGATACTGACCGATCGATACTGACCGATCGATACTGACCGATAGATACTGACCGATAGATACTGACCGATCGATACTGACTGATCAATACTGACTGATCAATACTGACCGATAGATACTGACCGATAGATACTGACCGATCGATACTGACTGACCGATCGATACTGACTGACTGATCGATACTGACCGATAGACACTGACCGATCAATACTGACCGATAGATACCAACTGATCATTACATACTGACCGATAGATACTGACCGATAGATACTGACCGATCAATACTGACCGATAGATACTGACCGATCGATACTGACTGACTGATCGATACTGACTGACTGATCGATACTGACCGATAGATACTGACCGATAGATACTGACCGATAGATACTGACTGACCGATAGATACTGACCGATCAATACTGACCAATAGATACTGACCGATAGATACTGACTGATCAATACTGACTGACTGATCAATACTGACGATCAATACTGACTGACCGATAGATACTGACCCATCAATCAATGCCATGAACTTCACCGAAGTCCAATAAGACTCAAGTCGTCAAGTCGACGTCAAGTGAAAACGCAAAACTTTCATTGTGTTTTGACGGTCTGTTTCCACGACGACGGTGCGCCGAGCAACTCAAAATGCAACTTTTTTTTTTAAAAACCGGTCCTCCTCCGTGGAAACGAGTGAAAACTCAACTTTTTTTTAGAAAATACTTGCAACAATCTGTAAACGCTCCAACTCTCTCTCTGTGGAAAATGCAACTTTTTGAAAACACCCCGTCTTCATGGAAACAGGGACGACAACTTTTTGAAAATGCTTCGCCTCCTATGAAGTGAGGGAAAACACAACTATCTGACAACTTTCCAACTCTTTGTCAATGAAAAATGCAACTTTAAAAAAAAAAACTCCAGTGAAAACGGGACAACATAACTTTTCGAAAATGCTTCGTTTCCTTGAAATGAGGGAAAACGGCTGTCTGAAAACGTTCCTGCTCTCTGTCCATGAAGTTTTTTTTTTTTTTTTTAAAACACAGAAACGGGGCGACAACTTTTTGAAAATGCTTAGTCTCCCTGGAAACAAGGGAAAACACAACTGTTCCTACTCTGTCTCCATGGAAAATGCAACTTTTTGAAAACACCCCGTCTTCATGGAAAACAGGGTAAAACACAACTTTTTGGAAATCCACAGCCTCCGTGGAAACGAGGGGAACGCAACTTTCCAAGCTCCGTCTCCATGGAAACAGGAGATACGCAACTCACTGCGTCGTTTTCAGCGTTCCCATGTCAGCGGACATCGTTTTTCAAAACGCTGCCGTGAAACTTTTCTGAAAAGGCAAAAACGATGTGTGACAACAGTCACCAGATATCCGTCGTTTCTCTATTCAACCTTCATGCTGACTGTTGCCGGGGCGACGGTTCAGGTTTACTGATGACGCGTGTCGACTGGCGACATTTTCATAAAGTGTGCTCCCTGTAAACTGATCCAGGAGCAGCGGTCATCATGTTCTCCAGCCACTTTCACAGAAACGGTTCCAATAATCACAGTAACATGAAAAACGAGTGCTGTTGGAACGACGGACGGACGAATCTCTCCACGTCAGGTCGAGCACAAATATTTTCTCTGCCCGGCCGCGGGGCCACACGGCTTCCTGTCCGACCCGCTCAGCGCTTTTGTTTTCCTTCGAAACTCCTTTCCTGTGTTTCAGGACATCTTTCATGGAAAATGACGAGAAAAGCGTGTTTCGAAACTTTTGGAGCAGAACTTTTCCTCCGCCAGAGTCGTGACACTTTACAGAAATGCTTTAAAGTCTGATGCTTTAAGGTCACAGTTAAAGCTTCAAGTGGAAACAAATCGTTTTGTTGTTTTTTTTTTGTAGCATTTTTGTTTTGGAAGACTTTCATGCAGTTCCCATGTTTGGCCACTAGTGGGGGCTGTGGTTTGTTTTTGTAATGAAACCACACGTGTGTCAGAGAATAAAACATTCTAAGCGGACAGACGACCAAGTTGGACCATTATTACATTGACTGTCAAAATAAAAGCCCGAGGAGAATATGAAATGGGGGGTGCAAACACCCCTACTGAGCATGTGCAGAACAACTTACTCCGGCCCTGGTTGCACATGTGCAGTGGCAACGTTCCCACCATCTCCACGGAGACAGAGACTTTTTCAGAAAGTTGCATTTTCGCCTGCTCACACAACGTTTACACAACATTCACACAAATTCCACTTGGGGGGGGGGGGGGGCGTGCTTTCAAAACGTTTCCGGCGGCTCTGGGCCGTGTTGTCGTATAAACGGATTCACTTGAGAAACATTGTCGTGTAAATTGCGCCTTAATGAGAGAAATAACACATTTTATCAACAGAACAATAGTAAACAAAAGCAACACAAATCCCCGTAAACTGCCACTTTTATTCCGCCTAATGACTTGCGATGATGTTGTGTGTAGATAAAGTCACTTCCAGCCAAATCCCCCCCCCCCCCCCCCCCCACGTTTTAAAATGTCCACTTGGACCAGTGGACGGAGGGACAGAGGGACGGAGGGACGGAGGGACGGACACTCGGGACGGCTCAAGTGAGCCGACATTATAAATCAGCGGCGGTTTGTAATTCTCTTCACGTAAACAAAGGCCAAACGAATAAAAAGTCATTAAGATGACAAGTGAATTGGCAAACAAACTGTTTAATTTGTGTTCCGTTGTGTGCAAGGGGGAAGGGGGGGGTCGGGGGGGGGGGGGGGGGTCTTTCTGTGGGCCGGGGGCAAGCCCAAATTTACATCTGATTGGAGTTTAATGGCCCGTGGCCACTTTTACGGCACCGTCGCCACGGCGACCAAGCTTTTCTCAAGATTTCCAACAGACTAAAATGACCCCCCCCCACCCCCCCCCTCGTCCATTTGAAATGTGTCATGGCAGCCGAATGGCACCGGGGGCTTGTATGTATCAATTTGTTTCTGTTGCCGAGGCCCACGCCGGCCCGGCCAATGAATATATGGGCCATTGAATCGCCGCGCACAATGGCCGCAGCTGATGCGGTTGCCACGGAGACACGCCCACACAAAGGCCCGGAATGATGACATATGGTCCAAACCTGCCCAGTCGGTGGACGCCCCCCCCCCCACCACCACCCCCCCAATAGGTCCCACTGCATCGACGGACAAAAACCCCACGTTAGTCATTTATCCGTGCTCACTCATTTCATGGTAAGATAAACTTTTTTATAAAGTTTCCACAAGGAGCTAAAAGTGTGGGGGGGGGGGGAGGGTGGAAGGGGGGGGGGGGGGGGATTCATCATTAAGTGATTAACAAAGGCTCCTTTACCACCTGCTTCTACATTAATACGCACATTAAAGGCCCCTCTTGTTTTGTTTAAGGTGAAAGAGAGGAGACGGAGGCTGAAAGAGGCTGAAGGAGGCAGGAGAGGCGGCCATATGTCCAGAGGCCCAAACACACTCCGGTCCCACTGCGGAACTTTATAGATTGAATTAATTTTTTTGGGAAATTAAGCTTTTTATAATACCCAATTTTTTTTTTTTCTTTTTAAATCGAATCATCGAATTTTTCACGCTTTAAATATTTAGCTTTAAAGGGAGAAAGAAACAAAAGAGAGAGAAAATTGAATTGGAAAAGTTTTTTGTAATGGAATCAGTGCTTACGGGGGGGGTAATTAAGGGGGTTACGTGGGGACAACTGTCGGAGGGGAAGTCTCGGGGGGGGGGGGCAGTGAGGTCCGATTCCCTTCAGGAAGATAAGCAGTGTGAACCAGACCTGGAGACTCGACCCGGTTCATGACTCGACACTGGAAATATGTGGTGACGTGGGTGTATCGTGGTTACAGAGGAAGGAGTCGCTCAAAGCCCCCCCCCCAGCCCCCGACCCCCCCCGCCGGCGATCCACTTTAACTCCCGTCCAGAAGAAACCTTCCAATCGAAGATCCTTAAAGAGATTATGTTAAGATTGTCGTCTTTCCCCGTTTCCATGGAGACCAAGGCGGAGCATTTTCAAAAACTTGTAGAGACGGAGTCCAACCATTTTTAAAAAGTTATATTTAACCCCCCTAGTTTCCATTTTAAGAAAGTTGCGCTCCCTCCATTTCCATGGAGACGGGTTCGGAGTGTTCTCATAAAGGTTATGTTTCCAACATTTCCATGGACACGGAGTTGTACAATTTTCAAAAAGTTGCACTCTTCCCATGTTTCTACAGAGACTGAGTCTATATGTTTTCTCCTTTTCCTCCGTTTCCATCTTTTAATTTCAATATAGTCTCCGTGTGTCGTAATATGTGTGTAATTCCCTGTTTTCCCCCTGAATAAATATCATTAGAAGCTTCAGTCTTCAGGAGAAAAACAATACGATTAATCGCAATTAATTACATAAAATTGTGTGATCAGTTAATTTTTTTAAACAACTGACAGAACGAGTTTGAACCAGTTTAGTTGTTTTAGTGATTTTTCTCCCAAAGGTCAGAGTCATTTAAAAATAAAAGCCCTAACGTTTATTTAATCGTGTATTTTTAGCTTTGCGTTTCTCTGCTATGTTCAGTAGTTTTACATGCTTTTACTTAATTCCGTTGTTGTTGATTTGAATAATCTCATTTGTGCCTAAATGTCCGAAATGTACTTTTCCTTCATTCATAGAAAGTTGTGCTTTTACCCCCCCCCCGTTTCTATGGCGACGGAGTCCAAGTGTTTCCCCACCGTTGCCACGGAGACACGGCAGCGTCCACACGTCCTCGGATGAACCGCGGCACCAGAACGGCTGCGGTTTCAATGTTCGGACACACGTTTCGTCTCGTCTCGTCCCCTGATGGGACCGGACCGCCGTCCCACCGTCTCGCGCGGGCTTCTTTAAAGCGACGGCGCGCGGTGCGGAGGACAGGTCGGGCCGGCGGTGTCACGTCCCGTCACTCGGCTGACAGGCGGAAGCGGCGGTTTGGCATCGGGGTGACGGGTCCGTCTGGACGCGACCTGTCGGGTCCACCACGTCCGCCTCGCTGTCCCCCGCATGGACGCCCCCATTGAGCGCTGTCAAAGAGACGGACCCGCAGGAGAACATTACACCGGGAGGTCAGGGACCCCTGGAGCGACTCGGTGAAGCCCCCCCCCCCCCCACCCAATCCAACCCCCCCGGCTCTGAGTGGAGCTGTCAGACCGGAAACTGACTCTACACGCAGTGTGAAATCTCATAATGAAATACAGCCGGAGAGGAATCCGTCTCTGAAAACCACTCGTCATTCTCCTGCTGGTGGACAGTCTTTTCCTGGATCACACACACACACACACTGCAGATTCCCACACACATGAATGGGTGAACAGGCCCCGCCCCCCGGGAGCGCCACACTGCGATTCACACACACACGGGTCTAAAAATACGCGGCGGGGATTTCCTCCCCGCCGCGTTCTGCACTACAAAGACGTCCAGACAATGGACGCGTCCCGACTCGGATCCGTCCCAGACGATGTCGGAAGAGCGAGGCATCGCAGGCTTGTTGTTGTTTTTCCGTCCCGGAGAGACTGTTGTGTCTCGGCGAGGAAACCTCTGACCGCCACCGCCGACTCGGGGGGGGCCGACGGGGGACACGAGCCGGACAATCGGCTGGAGGAGGAGGAGGTGGAGGAGGAGGAGGAAGAGGAGGAAGAGGAGGAGGCTGACCGCTACCTGCAGAAACACGCCATCGTAGCAACGCACTGATGAAAATACTTCTACGTTCTCTGACTGCTCGTTCTACTCGACTCCTGCTGGTTTCCACTGATAAACTCATTGAATTTTCTTTATTAATTATGGTGCAATTCATTTGAAAACTCACTTCCTGGTTTCCATGGCAACTATGAAGGATGCAGATCACAAATGTCACACTGATCTTAACGGTTCATATTACGATAAATCCCACTTGAAGGTTCTCCAGCAGTAAGAATCGTCTCCACATCTGGATCGACGCCCCAGAGGTGAAGAAAGTCTCTCTCTCTCAAACTGTGTTGCTCCAAGCAGCCAATCAGAAATCAAACCCTATATGATGTCATCGGGGGTTTAGCCAATCACAATCAAGGTAAGCCCCCCCCCCCCCCCCCCCTTGACTCCTCCCACAATCAGGCAGCTCTGCTCTGGCACATGGCGCCACGAGAGGAAGTACTTCCTCCATCTTCCCCATAGATGGGCGTGAGTGTGTGTGTGGGCGGAGCCAGTCCAGCTCACACAGACACAGCAGATTCTGAATGTAGTTCCTAGGATCCAGTATTCTAATGGAGGGAAAATCGGTTTCTGGACCAAAAGAGACGCATGTGAACGTGATCAGTTCCTGGTTGGATTTATCCCCATTACATCCTGAGGGTTTAGAATGACGTCATAATAAACATGAAATGGGTTTTTTCCTTCATGGACGGGACAACAGAGTCTAGATTTTTTGGCAAAAATCAAACAATTACGACAGTAATTTGCCAATTTTAGTAAAACTTTCCGCTGCGAAAATAAAGTGAAATTGTCCTCAAACCTCCGACAGCTGTGGCGTTTTAAACCTATTGAAAATCTACGTTTTTAATTCCTATGATTTCCTTGGTGGTTGGTCCCGGTTTGGACCCCCCCCCCCCTCCTCCCCCCTCCAGCCATTAAAGCTCCATTTACACCAAAAGATTTAACGAGTCGCGTCACTTTCACGTCCGGACGGCGAGATGAGCTCCGCCTGGCGAACGGCAAAAGGAAACGACGCCACAATACGAGCTCTTATTTAGCAATTAGCATTGTTGCTGACATTAAGTCCTCCGACAGGTGGGGGGGAGGGGGGGGGGGTCACAGACCTCAGATTAATCATACTGAGTTTAGAGTTTCTGCATCTTGGTTATTTGGGGGTTTCTTTCCACCGTCCGTCCAGAAGAAGAAGAAGAAGAAGAAGAAGAAGAAGAAGGCTTCAGATACAGAAACACCCTCGGCTTGATTGACGGCTCGACAAAAGACGGAGTGATTTGTCAATGGGTGAAAATCAACACAAAGAGCTATTGATTGGCAGGAGAGAGAAAGGGGGGGGGGGGTGGTGGGGGTGACGGGGGGGGTTTACAATGAGTGTGTGGGGTGAGATCTCACAGGAGTGATCAATACTGGAGTTCTGCATGAGGGAGTCTCATCCTGCTCGTGTTTATACAGTCAGACACTGAGCAAAGAGCAGCCATTGTACAGCCAGACCGCCGCTGTCACTCACACCCAGCAGGGGGTCTCACACACACACACACACACACACACACACACACACACACCCTCTCACATTTTTAGAAGTGCAAAACTTCATTACTATTGTATTCGATTACAAGCTCCACCACACTGACTGCACTCTCTAACATCCGTCACGCTTTTAAGTGTGCAATAAACATTATATATACATTATATATATGTGTGTGTGTGTGTGTATACGAGTGCTGTCAAAATCGATTAAAACAAGTGTTTTGTAATTAATCGCAAAGTTTTCTGTAATTTATTGCGATTAATCGCATTTTTTTATACTCAAGACTCGTAATGTTTATTTATTCATGAGAAAACCGTGGAATTAATGTCGACTCAACACAGAAACTTTAATATTTTAATTCAAAGATTAAAATAAATTTGATAGCTTTTTGAGTGAACGCCGTTTCACAAATAAACACATATATAAATAAACATATCATATTGTATTATATTTGATTCAATAGTCACAAATATCTCTTTTATTCTATCCAATCACTTCCAAGGTAATAAAACACGCCACTATTGTCTTGTGTTTTTCATATTACTGCTACGATTCTTATTGTTTCTCATACTTTTTGCTTGAATTCTTTTATTTATTTTATCTACCATCAACTCGACGTACCAGTGAGAGTTTCCCCATTAATGAATGATCATCTCGTCTCATAAGTATTTTACCATTAACTTGAAACGTTTGAGTAAAACTTTCACAATAAGACAGTTGTTTGGGGGCGTGTCATTAGAGGGGATAACGTGTATATTAAAGAGAGAGAGAGAGAGAGAGAGACTTTTAATTCAATATATTAAAGGTTTAGGTCAAACTGAGCAACTTGGACAAATACAAAAAAAACTAAATTTTGTATTATTTTTTGCCTAAATCTCAGCTATTAACTCAAATAACACTTAAAATTCACATAAATCAGAAACGTTCCAACTTTAATTTTGGCAGGTTATGTTTAAATAAGATGGAAGAACCCCTTTTCTTTTAATTTCTTTTTATACATATTAATATTTGTGTGCATACGTTGGTAAATATTATACAATCCACAATGTATTATTTATTAAATCATTTTAATGCTGTAAACAAAATAACGTACCAAACATAAAAGAAATCTCGGAAACTGTATTTAATATTTAATGTGAAGCGTTAAAACAAAAACTATTTCATTCAAGCTTATATAACATTAGCTGTGCAGTTGTAATTAATACTAGTAGTTATCCTGTGTGTGTGTGTGTGTGTGTGTGTGTGTGTGCCCAGCTGTGTGTGTCTGTTTGCCGTGAGCTCTTCCACTTGTTGACCCTCTCCTCCGCCGCCTCTCGGGGAAACAATCCGGGCGACAAAAGAGCACGAGTGGCGGCGCTCAACTGTTCAACAGTTACCGTCAGGAGAGACGAGAGTGTTTACCTTCCCAGGGCCGTGAAAAGAGGGGGAAGAAAAGAGGAGAGAAAGGGAAACGGGAGCGCCGGCCGGCGGCCGGCGGACACGGATTTCATCTGCAACCCGGCGCGAAGAGGAAATAAATCACACTTCTCGGAGACGCTCACATCTGCTGGACGGATCTGGATACGTTATGAAGGCCGGGCTGGTGAGGTGGGACCAGACACCAGGACATCCTGTCCAGGAGACAATACCCCCCCCCCACCACCACCACCACCACCCCCGCCCCTTGACCCCCCCGACCTTGGATGAAGATGGGTTATTTTCAGGCCGTGCTGACGCAGCAACATTCATGTCGCGTTACACGACGGTGGAAAACAGAATCTACGCGCAGCGCCGTCAACCCATTTAAACAACAAAAAATTTACTCATTAATCGCACAGTTTTCTGTAATTAATCACGATTAATCACCTTTTTTTTTTTTTTTTCCTTCTTAAGACCGAAGCTTGTAAAAGATAATTATTCATGGAAAACCATCGACTCAACACACAAACTATATTTAACATTTAAAGTCAAAGATTCTATGTGTGAAGGCCGTTTCTCTAAGTTTACCAAATAAATCATATATATATAGTGAATTTGATCTATGTTTTATGAATATACATATATACAAATAAATATCCTTATCTATACCCAAGACATACACAGAGAAATGTACATATATTTACCTCTGTTACATGCGTCCCGTGTTGGGAAAGTTCAGTTCACAAATTTTAAAATGATTTAAAACTACTTCAGTTCTTAATTTCAGTTCCAAAAATGGTTGTTTGTGGTGCGACGAGTCACCAACATGCGCCGCGACGAGTCGCCAACATGCGCCCCGACGAGTCGCCAACATGCGCCCCGACGAGTCGCCAACATGCGCCCCGACGAGTCGCCAACATGCGCCCCGACGAGTCGCCAACATGCGCCCCGACGAGTCGCCAACATGCGCCCCGACGAGTCGCCAACATGCGCCGGTCGAGTCGCCAACATGCGCCGCGTCGAGTCGCCAACATGCGCCGCGACGAGTAGCCAACATGCGCCGCGACGAGTCGCCAACATGCGCCGCAACGAGTCGTCACCAACATGCGCCGCGACGAGTCACCAACATACGCCGCAACGAGTCGTCACCAACATGCGCCGCGACGAGTCACCAACATGCGCCGCGACGAGTCGTCGCCAACATGCGCCGCGACGAGTCGCCGCCAACATGCGCCGCGACGAGTCACCAACATGCGCCCCGACGAGTCGCCAACATGCGCCGCGACGAGTCGTCACCAACATGCGCCGCGACGAGTCACCAATATTCGCCGCGACAAGAGTCGTCACCAACATGCGCCGCGACGAGTCGTCACCAACATGCGCCGCAACGAGTCGTCACCAACATGCGCCGCGACGAGTCGTCACCAACATGCGCCGCGACGAGTCGTCACCAACATGCGCCGCGACGAGTCGTCACCAACATGCGCCGCGACGAGTCGCCAACATGCGCTGCGACGAGTCGTCACCAACATGCGCCGCGACGAGTCACCAACATGCGCCGCGACAAGAGTCGTCACCAACATGCGCCGCGACGAGTCGTCACCAACATGCGCCGCAACGAGTCGTCACCAACATGCGCCGCAACGAGTCGTCACCAACATGCGCCGCGACGAGTCGTCACCAACATGCGCCGCGACGAGTCGTCACCAACATGCGCCGCGACAAGAGTCGTCACCAACATGCGCCGCGACGAGTCACCAACATGCGCCGCGACAAGAGTCGTCACCAACATGCGCCGCGACGAGTCGTCACCAACATGCGCCGCGACGAGTCGTCACCAACATGCGCCGCGACGAGTCGTCACCAACATGCGCCGCGACGAGTCGTCACCAACATGCGCCGCGACGAGTCGTCACCAACATGCGCCCCGACGAGTCACCAACAAGCGCCGCAACGAGTCGCCAACATGCGCCCCGACGAGTCGCCAACATGCGCCGCGACGAGTCGTCACCAACATGCGCCGCGACGAGTCGTCACCAACATGCGCCGCGACGAGTCGTCACCAACATGCGCCGCGGCGAGTCTCCAATATGCGCCGCGACGAGTCACCAACATGCGCCGCGACGAGTCGTCACCAACATGCGCCGCGACGAGTCACCAACATGCGCCGCGACGAGTCGTCACCAACATGCGCCGCGACGAGTCACCAACATGCGCCGCGACGAGTCGTCACCAACATGCGCCGCGACGAGTCGTCACCAACATGCGCCGCGACGAGTCGTCACCAACATGCGCCGCGACGAGTCGTCACCAACATGCGCCGCGGCGAGTCGCCAACATGCGCCGCGACTCTGCGGTTGCCAGATTGGCTGATTTCCCTCCAACATGGTTGGACGCTGTGTTTCAGCCGGACGGCTCTGGAAAGTCTGGCAACCCTCTGAAACGACGTTAAAACCGTGAGAGCGTCGTTCACAAAACGCCAGACTGAGCGCCGCTCATCGAGCAGCACCGGCGTGAGATGAAGTACGTTTCAAGTTCACGTTCGCCCAAAAACGCGAACGACTCCGTGAACTCGTTCGGGAGCAACACCGCCGACGTCGAGTTCGCCGCATCGGCGCCGCAGGTTCATTTTGAAACGCCAGCTTTCGGAGGATTTCGTTTTGCGTCGCGTCACCGGAGGCCAAACGAGGCGCCGACGTCGTTTCTCCGCCCGAAGAGACGATCTGCCGACGGACGGACGACAACAACAAACGACAACAAACAACACGAGAACGTGTGAAATGGGTCAGAGGCCTTTTCTCACAGTCAGTCACCCGACCGCGCAATGGAACCGTGTAGGAACTCTCTGCTTTCACCCGCCAGCCGACCACACACACACACACACACACACACACACACACACACACACACACACACACACACACACACACACACACACACACACACACACACACACACACACACACACACACACACACACACGGAAGCAGAACTTCAGTCGGTGGCAAACTTTGGCGACTTCAGCAACACATGAGTCACTGCTTCACCTTCGAAAGTGTCACATTGAGGGCAAGTCTGAACCACAGTGACACACACACCCACGCACACACACCCACGCACACACACCCACGCACACACACTAGGGGGCAGTAATGAGCCACACTGATTGATGGTAATCCGAGGCCTCGGTGTGTATTTTGCATTTGGGGTACTCGTATCGATACTCACTGTCAGCTAAAGCTCGGTACTCGTACTTTAAAAGAAGTGATGCCCCTCGTCTTCACCTCGGACCCCCCCCCACCCTCCCCTCCCCCCCCCCAGAGCAAATATAGAGCGACAGCTGCCAGAGCTGTGTGTGTGTGTGTGTGTGGACAGAATCGTAAATTAAAGGCGTCCGGGTCTGAAGACGAGGCTCCGTCCAGGCCACCGAGGAGTCAGTGCGGTGACCCCCACCTCCCCCCACCCCCCCCCCCCTGCCACCACCCCACCCTGACTTTCCCCTGTGGAATCTGCACCCGTGGCAGAAGGCGGCGAGCCGCATGGCCTCGCGCCGCGAAACACAAGAAGCTGCTGAAAAGCCGGAACCTGGCCGGTCGGCCGGCGCTCCTCCTGCAGACGAGCGGCAGGGATCACTGAGCCCTGTGATATTTAATCTGGCTCCACGCTTCCTGTTGCATCTGACACACACACACACACACACACACACACAGATAAGTGGTCGCCTGCTATAAATACAGAGCTGGAAGCTCGGATGGAGTCCAAAAAAAGAGAAGGGGGGAGGAGGAGGAGGAGGAGGAGGAGGAGGAGGAGGGGCAGTTATGGCTAAAACATAAAAAGCACCTGTTAATAAGGCGTCAAATGTGGGGTGACATCATCGATCGCAGGTTCATGATCTGCATCAGTTTGAACAAACTCTTATTTGATCCTTCTGATAAATGATTCTCATTTAAAAACAGAAAAAAAAAAAAACTTTTCCACGCTCCGACTTTGAACAAACTTTAAAAACTTATTTGAAGTCCTTGTCCTTCATAGCCCTTCAAAGTAAAATATCTACCATTTCTAATATGACTTCCGGTAAACAAGTAACACCAGCCTTAAAGGCGCCTTCAAAATAAAACCACCAGCTATTTGGGTCTTTTACACTCTGGCTCGTCCTCGTCCGTCTCTCCGATCGTGTGTGAGGACAGGAGCGTCCACGCTTATGTCCACGCCGCCAAAACGTGACTTCCTCCTGCGGCGTCTTCAGGAAAACGAGCCTGGAGGCCAGAGGCTCCGTCACAAACGATCTCCACCAGGAGCAACGACAACAACAACAACAACAGAGAAAACGACGACGTGAAGAAGCTTCAGATCTGGAATCTGGTTCCCCGTCCTGTGACCTCAAAGACATTTGACCTCTCCAGGTGAGGACGACGTCTTTCTAATTCAATGTAGGGTGAGGCGAGGCGGGGTGGGGTGAGGTTAGGTGAGGTGAGGTGAGGTGAGGTGAGGTTAAGTTAGGTTAGGTTAAGTTAGGTTAGGTTAGGTGGGGTTAGGTTAGGTGGGGTTAGGTTAAGGACTAATTATGGTCACTAAAAGAACAACCTGCATGTAAATGACATCACTTCTCCGGCCGGTCCAGGAAACATGGAAGTGACTGTGGCTCTGAACTAAAATGTGATTTGTTTATTCCACACCTGAGATAAACAACCTGCAGGACAACGGTGTGGACCTGGACGGAGGAGGGACGAGGGCCTGTGAGGGAGGAGGGACGTGGACCTGGAGGGAGGGGAGACGTGGACCTGGAGGGACGAGGACCTGGAGGGAGGAGGGACCTGGACGGAGGGGAGACGTGGACCTGGAGGGACGAGGACCTGTGAGGGACGAGGGACGAGGGCCTGACGGAGGGGGGACGTGGACCTGGAGGGACGAGGACCTGGAGGGAGGAGGGACGTGGAGGGACGAGGACCTGGAGGGAGGAGGGACGAGGGACCTGGACGGAGGGGAGACGTGGACCTGGAGGGACGAGGACCTGTGAGGGACGAGGGACGAGGGCCTGACGGAGGGGGGACGTGGACCTGGAGGGACGAGGACCTGGAGGGAGGAGGGACGTGGAGGGACGAGGACCTGGAGGGAGGAGGGACGAGGACCTGGACGGAGGGGGGACGTGGACCTGGACGGAGGGGAGACGTGGACCTGGAGGGACAAGGACCTGGAGGGAGGAGGGACGAGGACCTGGACGGAGGAGGGACGTGGACCTAGAGGGACGTGGACCTGGAGGGACGAGGACCTGGAGGGAGGAGGGAGGAGGGACGAGGACCTGGAGGGAGGAGGGAGGAGGGACGAGGACCTGGAGGGAGGAGGGAGGAGGGACAAGGACCTGGAGGGAGGAGGGAGGAGGGACAAGGACCTGGAGGGAGGAGGACCTGGAGGGAGGAGGGACCTGGACGGAGGGGAGACGTGGACCTGGAGGGACGAGGACCTGTGAGGGACGTGGGACGAGGGCCTGACGGAGGGGGGACGTGGACCTGGAGGGACGAGGACCTGGAGGGAGGAGGGACGTGGAGGGACGAGGACCTGGAGGGAGGAGGGACGAGGACCTGGACGGAGGGGGGACGTGGACCTGGACGGAGGGGAGACGTGGACCTGGAGGGAGGAGGGACGAGGACCTGGACGGAGGGGGGACGAGGACCTGGAGGGAGGAGGGACGTGGACCTAGAGGGACGTGGACCTGGAGGGACGAGGACCTGGAGGGAGGAGGGACGAGGACCTGGAGGGAGGAGGGAGGAAGGACGAGGACCTGGAGGGAGGAGGGAGGATGGACAAGGACCTGGAGGGAGGAGGACCTGGAGGGAGGAGGGAGGAGGGACAAGGACCTGGAGGGACGAGGACCTGGAGGGAGGAGGGACGTGGAGGGACGAGGACCTGGAGGGACGTCACCAGTTTTGGCGCCGACCCTGCGCTCGTCCATTCAGGCGCTAATGAGAAAGATAATCTGTGGCTCCTCTGACGACCTCTAACTTCCCCTCAATGGTGGCTGGTCCCAGGGGACGGCGTCCCCCAGGGACCTGCAGCCTCTGGAGGAATCCTTTTCATCCCCGGAGGGGGGGAGTGAGAGAGAGAGAGAGAGAATCACTTCCCGCCTGTTTCTCATCTGCTGCATCACAACTTTTAACAACTTAACCAGATTATAATTAGTTTAATTAATTAATTAAACCTCAGTCCATCATTAAAAGGCGAAGCCTCATAACAAACACACTAAATGTGAAATACAGTTATTTTTGTCATATTCTAGTTCCAAACCTTCATTTTCCACGTTTTTCTTATATTCATGACCCCTCATGAATCTTTGGTGACCCCCCAGGGGGGAGGAGGAGGGGGGGGGGGGGGGGCTGGCTGGTTGGGAATCACTGGGCTCAGGTTCTATACTCTTAAGAAATGTGTTTTTAAATCTCAATTTTTACTTATTTTACAATTTGCTTGGTGGTTCTGAGCCTCAGGGATAGATAGATAGATAGATAGATAGATAGATAGATAGATAGATAGATAGATAGATAGATAGATAGATAGATAGATAGATAGACAGATAGACTTTCTGCTTTAACTGGATTTCCACAGTTTTAGAAAGACGACAAGGTGCCCTTCTTGGCGGCCACGTGCGCGCGTGTGCGTCTCTGCGAGTGCGTGTGTGTGTGTGTGTGTGTGTGTGTGTGTGTGTGTGTGTGTGTTCGCCTCCTCACCTCCGCAGTGCGGCTGCACGGCACGACCCGACCCGACCCGGGCCGTCGGTTGGGCCGGACCGGGTGGGCCGTGCCGCGCCGGGCCGCGTCGGAGCGCCTGCCAGCGGGGATTTACCGCCTGGCGCGGCGCCCGGCCGCAGGCCGACTCCTCCGCTCGGTTCTCACGACATCGGCGTCTCTGAACTCTTCACTCCGACACGGAGGCTGCAGGACGAACCGCAGAACCCACGCGCTGCCAGCCGGAGGAGTTTCAGTCTGGTTTGTGCGCCGCGGGACTGTTTTCACTGCTGCAGGGGTTTCACTGCCACCTCGTCACGGTGTCACCTGCAGGGCACCGCGGGGGGGGGGGCAGGTACTCAGATTAACAAGCCGCCGCAGCTGCAAACCTTGCGCTAATCACGCAGTTTCAATCAATCTAACTTTATTTATAGAGCACTGGAGAGAGGAAATGACATTTAAACAGTTCACGTAGAATATTTAAATATAGATAGATAGATAGAGAGATAGATAGATAGATAGATAGATAGATAGATAGATAGATAGATAGATAGATAGATAGATAGATAGATAGATAGATAGATAGATAGATAGATAGATAGATAGATAGATAGAGAGATAGATAGAGAGCTAGATAGATAGATAGAGAGGGAGACAATGCAAAAAGACAAACAGGATAAAACGAGTTAAAGCGGTTTGGAACGCAAAGTCAACAAGTGGGACACAACAATATATTTGAGAAGATTTTAGTCCAGAAGCCACAATTCAACGTAACACAGTGTCACAGTTCCCCATAAACATCAACTTTAAAGTCTTACTTTGTAGTGGCGCGTTGAAAACGACGAGTTTTGATAGAAAAACAAAGTTACAACTGAAAATGTTTACGATCTCAACACAAATCCAATTTTAATAATGCAAACTACAGTGAAATGTCCTTTAAAAAACAGTTTTAGATTTGTATACTCTTTCTTTTTTACAGTGTGCTAAAACTGCTTTAAATCCCACATCTCTCCTTCACCTTCATCTTCAAGTGGATGAAGAGTTTTTCGTCATATATTTAACCCAGGAGTGTCAAACGATGTTAACTCGGGGGCCGCATGCAGTCCGATTTCATCTCCAGTGGCCTTGGCCGGTAAAATAACCTTTAAATTTAAACTTTACAACTTGTTGGGCAGAGTTTACGTGATGAATATTTTTATATTTTCCACATAAACCAAACAAATACTATGGAAACTCACAAAAAAAAGCAACTTCAATGATGATAAATACAGTGAAATCAGTGTTTTCTAACAATTTGCTGGGTGGTTTGGCCAGGTTAGAGCCTCTCGCGGTCCGGTTTTTGACCGGACCCCCCCCCCCCCCCCCCCCCCCCCAAATGAACCAGTTGTTTATCCGTCCTCTCCTGGCGGCCAGTTAAGCAACGCTTAAAATGCGCCTTAAAGCCTGCGCCACGCAGCCGAGGCGCGCCGGCGGAGTATTAAATGTTGCGGGGTTTCGACCGGCGGTCGTCAGGCGGTAACCTGAGCCTCGGTGCGGGGGGGGGGGGGGGGGCCCGGGGGGGGCCCGGGGGGGCTGCAAGTGGCTGACACACGGCCAGCGCCATGCCGCCCGTCACACAGACACTGCGCCCAGTTCCGGAGCCCGCTAACTGGAGGGAGGATTGGTTTACACCCGGGGATAAGCGCGAGAGGATTTGGGCACGAGGACCTCCTGCAACTGTCATGAATATGCACCAAAAACAAATGTGGACCACAAGTTGAGAACAGGAAAAATCATAAAAAAAACGGCTTGGGAACGTAGTTTTTTAAAGGTTTTTAACCTCCTTTAAGGTGCTTTTTGTTTTTGTTGTTTTGTGCTGACCTGCATCAAAGTTTGTCCGCCTTTCAAAACAAAAGTCCACAAAGTCCCCTCCCTCTGTGAGGTGCGGGTCCGCTGGGAGTGGAACTGAACAATTGGCGCACAAAAGGAAGCGAGGATCTTTCCATATTCTCTTTTCACCGAGGCAATCTGTTAGTGACATTAACCCCTGAGCACATTTCCCAGGCTCATGAATGGGGTTTAGGACTTCTTAAAGCTCCCGCTGCATATAGGATGAGAACCTTTTCAGACATTTAATTACCTTGATGGCAATAGGAAAATACACCCCCCCCCCCCCCCCCCCCCCCCATCCCATTGTGGCCCCGGGCTGGTTCCCTAAAGGGCCAGATGTAAAGTGCTCCCGCCAAACTGGTGACAAGGTGGCCACTTAGAACCCGGGAGGAGAAGTCATGCAGATGTTCCGTGATGGGAATTTGATCACCGTGTCTCTCCGCTCCGAACGCTTCAGTGCGCAGCGTTGAACTTTTACGCACGACGTTGAACTTTTTACGCACGTCGCGTCACATTCCTGACAGCTGATGGTAGAAACAGGCTGAAGACAAGGATTCGTTTGAAATCTCATTTATTATTTAAAACAAGGGGTCACAACCCAACTTTTTTTTTTTTTTTTTTTCCTTTTAAACACGAAACAACAAAGAATATAAAACACCGCTTTGGTATAAACAATCAATAACGCGTCTGTACGAAACTAAACCTTTTCATAAAAAAAGTACTTCATAGCAAAAAAAAAAAAAAAAAATTAAACTCTTTTAAACTTTTTTTTTTTTTTCCATCTGCGTTTTTTTTTTTTCCCCCCACTGACTTCCAAATGTTGGAATCAATAAATTATCTGTTGGGGGGGGGGGGGTGGAAAAAAACCAATAACGCGCCTTTTAAGGCCACTTTATGTTCCATAAAACGAAACAAACAAACACCCGGGAGGCGTGACGCGGGTCACCGTCCTAAAGTCTCCGCTTCCAGCCCGGGCAGAGCGGCTCCAGCGTGGGACCCGGCAGTCACCACGGCCGCCACACCGGCTCGCTGCCCTCCGAGCCCGTGCTCACGCCCACCGGGCTGACCGCCTGCGACCCGCCGGAGAACGACGTCATGCCGTGCACCGGGGACGCGGCGGCGGTGGGCGGCGAGCCGCCGTGCGCCGGGCTGGCGCCCACCGCCAGCGGCACCCCCGCGTTGGCGTAGAGCGGGATGACGGGCGCCGCGGCCGAGGCGAAGGCCGGGTTGGGGATGAGGAAGGCGAACTGTCCGTCGCTGGCGGGCACCAGCTGGAAGCCGCCGAACACCTTGGGCGACGCGGCCTCGGCGGGGCCGAGCTTGGAGCCGCCGCTGACCGGCAGCGTGGACGGCAGCTGCACGTGGAGCGGCTGCGCCAGGTGCGCCTGCGGCGCCGCGGCCTGCTGCGGGTAGTTCAGGGACATCATCTGCCCCATGCAGCTGGACAGGTGGCCGAGGAGCCGCGAGCGCACCTCCGCGTTCACGCCCTCCGACGTGGACAGGAAGCGCGTGACCTCGTTCATGCACTCGTTGAATCCGGCGCGGTACTTGCTGAGCACCGTGGCGTCCGCGGAGAGCGCTGCTGGCGGAGACAGAGGAGGGGGGGGGGGGGGGGGGGGGGGTGATTAGACTGGGTGTCCCCGCCGCACCGGGGCGTCAGTGCGTGCGAGCGCTCGTGGCTCAACTTACCGCTCATCTGCACGCGCTGCAGGTTCCTCAGGTGCTTCACCGTCATCTCCAGGATGTCCGCCTTCTCCAGCTTGGAGTGTCTCGAGCTCTGCGCAAACAAAGCGACCGCAAGCGTTTTTAGTTTTGGATTCGAGACGCAGAAAGAAAAGAAAAAAAAAGAGCCAAACGCTTTTTAAATCTGTACTCACGTCTTTCTTCAGCGCGTCCAGGATGAGCGTCTTCAGCTGCCCCAGACTCTCGTTGATTCTCGCTCTGCGGCGCTTCTCCATGATGGGTTTAGACGACTGCAACGAATAATTCAAAAATACAATTAATCGGCTGTTCGTGTGAGGCGTGACTGACAAAACACAACAAAAAGACGCGTTTGACTTGCGAGAGAGTAGAACTCCTTACTTTTCTGTGCTCGCTGGCGTTCTTGGGTTTGTCCGGGGTGTGAGATCCGTTCGCGGGAGCTCCCGCGATGGGAGACGCGGTCTGCTTCTCCATCGTGTCGGCGGGCATCTTCAAAGCGAAGCGGCGGAAAGTCGCAACAACAACAAAAAACAAAAAAACAAAAAACCCCACCAAAAAAAAAAAACGTCAATAAATCCTCTCGGAGAACGGAAACAGAAACGACCGGTCGGTCTTTCCAACCGCTGCGTAATCGCGGAGCGGGTCGTTCCGGGAGCGTGCGGGAGCGTGCGGGGGCGCGCCGTGCGTGCGGAGCGACACTCTCCACTTTCTGCCCGCCGACACACGCCGCCGCGCTACTTATAGGCGGCTCGCGTGCTCCCGGTTCGTGTGAAACCCGCTCTGCATTCTTTCCCACACTCGCCTCAGCCAATCGCGGCGCGGACTCGCCCGTCGGGCGCGGGGCAGGCCGCTGATTGGACAACGCCCCCGCGGGCCGTCAGTCACGCGCTGCTCAATCAGCCCTGCAGGGACAAACAACAAAGCGGAGAGAGAGAGAGAGCGCGGCCGCGGCGGAGCGCGCGGCGGCGGCGGCGGCGGCGGCGGGCGGACTGTGAAGTGATAAGGAGCGGAGGGAGGGAGGGAGGGAGGAGGGAGGGAGGCTGGATGTTTGTTTCTAACTTTGTTTCGTGCGCGTGAAAAAATGTTTGGCGGCTTTTCGGTCAGACGCTCCGGTGGCGGCGCGGCTCCCGGCGGCTCCTGTTCGACCTGCACGAATTCTACAATATCGATCGCATTCACGTCTGTTTTGGAAAAGTCCCACTGTTGTTGTTGTTGTTGTTGTTGTTGTTGACTTCCCAGCAAATACAACGTGCCGACGCACAAGAAAATGTCTCATTTCACCTCATTTGCGTCCTTTATTTTGCTCATCTTATACGTATTACGTACATATTACTGTATTCTCATCTATATTTAAGTTCATGAGTGTTTCTGGAACAGCTGCTAAACAACTTTCACTTTATGTTATAGACGCATAATTATAATTAATATACACTTTTGTGACGTGAAATTAGAGTTGTTTACAATCGTACATTTTCTCCAAAATAACTAGTTTATATATAAGATAAGTTCTCGATTTTAGAGATAATTATTAATATGGTGAAATGCAACTTATTATATTCTTCTTATTATTGTTATTTTCATTATATACGTATTATTATATATATATATATATGCATAAAACAAATCCACATGTGGTTTTTTTTTCTCTCGTCTATTTTTAAGCCTCGAGCCTCGGAGGAGGAAACATCTGTAATGGCACGCGAGGCGGTTTGCAGCAGCACGCATTGAAGCCAATCGGCGCGCGGCGGCCACTTTATGCAAATTAGGCACGGATGCGCTGGGATTGGCTGCGCGAGCGGCTCCGTGTCAGCCATGCCCGGGGGAGGGAGGGAGGAGGAGGGAGGGCCACATCTGTCCGCGTGCCATTCGCGCAGCCCTCTCCGGTTTGCGCTGCGCACGTGCCAGAAGCCGCAGATTCTAGCTTGTTCAGAGAGCATATAATGTCAGGGTTGAATAGAATAGAATAGAATACAATAGAACCACTTTTAAATTACATTAAAATGACATTGCTTTTCTTCATCGGCTTGAAATTGCAGGTCTTTCCTCGTTTTAAAAAACATCATCTCCTCACAAAACTGAAACTTTTTCTTTGAAAATCATAAAATATGAATCACATAAACACATTCCATCTATTAAACGGAACGATTTTTGCACATCTGCCTGCTTCCAGGACTGAAACGCCTGAGGCTGGCGGACTGAGGCTCCGCTTCAACGTCGGACGTGTTCAGGAAGGCGCGTGAAGGAAGAAGCGCGCCATCTAGTGGCGGGGACGACTTTAACGTCCTCCGCCCGCCAGGGGACAATATAAAGAAATATTAAACACTGCTACAGCATTATAGGGCCGAAACAACACGGACCCAGTGAGACTCGTGAACGAGACACAATGATGGGATTATTTTAAGTTTACGAGAAAACAATTCTGATTCTATTGAACGACCAGACCGATTTTAAATAAAGTTTATGTTCTGTCGTTTCACCGTCTCATTTCACTGTTTGCAAAGTTTAAATTATGTCAATCTTCATTCCCAAAGCTTTTCACTTCCCGAAACTGTATATTTTTATTAGGATCAGAAGAGTGTGAATGTGTATTCACGGTATTTACAGTATTTACCATATTAGGACTGAACCTGCACTGCCAACACTGGTATTATCTTTTACTATAGTATGTTTATTGTACTTTATTCTACATTTGCCCCCCATCATAGTTTATTTCCCTTGTATTTCATCTTACTGTATATTTTGCTCCCCTTAGAACTTATTATACTTTATTATAGTTTGTGATTTTTATCTTATTTTTATTTTAGTCCTATTTTATTTTATTTTACTTATTATTACTTTCTACTGTAAATACTTTTGGCCCTTAGAGTTCTTGATAGTCATTGTATATAAGATTCCTCTATTCTTTGCACATTTCTTGTCTTTCCTACTCGTACATTTCTCCATTGTTAGATCAATAAAGGCTTATCTTATCTAATCTTATCTTATCTTATCTTATCTTATCTTATCTTATTTACAGTATTTAAAGGATCTTTCTGGACTCTTCAGACACATTTTTTAAGTTTTCTCGTCTCCTAAACGACACCAGAATTTGCTGGGGCACAACTGATAGACGTCAATACGTCACAAATGTATCTTCACAACAAAATCAATCAATACCACAATGTTCTGTGAGTTCATGCTTCCCTAAGTGCTTTTGGGTTTGTGGGACAGAATCCGAGCTGCTGGACACCGATAAGAGTTCAGAGACAGAAATAAAAAACAAATATATGACACAAAAAAACCCAACAACAACAAACTCTCAGCTTCTGAGTTGTTGCAGGTGGGAATTAAAACTTCATTTAATTTATTTTTCTCCTTGCATGTCGTCATGAAATTCAGTAAAACACTAATAATTCCATACAATTATTGAATAACTAAATACTAGACAGTTCTTGTTCCATAGATTAAATAAAACAACTAAAATATATTAATTTTGGGGTCAGAATGTAAATTACAAGGATCCAGAACACGTGGAAGGATATTTAAAGAATTTCTATTCTATTCTATGCTCTTGCCCTCAATGGCCACCAGGGGGCGCGTGTCCGTACACATTATGGGAGGGAAACTATAAAAACACAATAAAACAGATTGAATTAAAATGAGTGAAAAGAAGAGTAAAACCGTTTCGTTATATGGAGAATTTCTGTGAATATTCTATCTGGTTAATGTATTTCTAGACTTATATCTGACATAGAAATAGATTTAAACTGTTCACTCCTGCAAAAGGATAAAAAAAAGAAAAGCTGACAGATGCATGGAAACACGTGTCTCTAATGTAAGGAGAGATTTTAGTGACTTTAAGATGCTTAATTCTATCAAATGTACGTGAAGCAGTGGAATAGAATCCCAGTGTTTGATTTAAATCATACGAACATTTTAATATCGAAACGAAATTCATCTTAACTGAACCAGATCTCAACAAGAAGCTCCAATACAGAGAAAACATCGACTTTATTTTAGGCTTTAAATTGTATTTCGTCGTCGTCGTTTCACTGAATTTCACACCTGAAGGTTTAAAAAATAAATAAATAAATTGTCATGTTGAGATTTGAATATGGAGACACGTTCATCACGTCCATGTCCTCTGGGTACATCCTGGATTAATACAGTAAATTAATTCACGGGTGGACGAGTCAGGAGCCGCCATTTTCAGAATTTCATCATAATTTCTGGACATTGAGATTGCAACCGATGAAGACAATTGTCCTCAGCTCTGCAACTCGTCCCACAAATGCACGTCTGGCAAAAAGTGGCACCATTTAAAAGGAAAACAATATAATCAGCTTTTCCAATAGTATAACCTTTATTGCCAAGAAGCATTGTTATAGCAAATACATCACAAGCAGAGTTGGTTAGTATAGGTGCAACTAAAGTGTGCACGTACAATATTTATTTTGTTTCACTTTGAATCGATTGCAGTTGTTTTCCAAGCTGAAACGGTAGAAATCTTTCATGTTTTAATGTCCAAACATCAGCAGATGCAGTAGCAGCAATGGGACTATATGAGCTATGTTGAGTAGTTTTTATTGCATATAAAATGCAGCATACAAAAAAACATTTAATAACATTTTTTTTCTTTTTTGCATGCGGAGTAAAACGGTTTGATATCGGTCGGTAGACCACGCCAAGAGGTCCATGTCACTGTTTCACACTGGATTCATAGTCATTAGACGATAACAGAACCAATAAATTCAATGATTCAAAAGAAAAAATATTCTCGACGAGTGCGTCAGCGGCGGGGGAAACGAGGTGAAGCAGCTTTTGGTTCCTACCCGCCTGTTGGAATAAAGTTCCTGCCGACAAACTCCCTTCTTTTACATGACGACTCAGCATTAACACTCAATTCCACTCATTTTATTCCCTCCATCTCAGTGTTGTTCAACACACTGGTGTTTCCTCCAGATCGTCAGGTGAGCCGTGGGAAATGATCCAATTTCACATTTTTTTCTAAAAAAACCTTTGCTCTCACAGCGACAGTGTGTTGCAGAGTAATCATGTATAAATACTCTTCGCCACTAGAGGGCAGCACAGAACTTTGCCGGTGAAATGTAAAGTGACAGACGTCAGTGGGGTTCATCTCCACCTCCTGCTACCATCTTGTATCAAAGTACTGTGTCAGTGACAGTGATGGAGAAGTTTTTGAAAACCAGGATCTCAGCTCTTCATCCATCAGGTCCAGGTTTCACACTGAGGGAGTCACAATTAAAAAAAGGATTTACTTGATTCCTGTTGATAAAACTTTGATGAGAAAGACTTTATATTGTTAATAGAGGCTACAGAGTTTCACATTTTCAGGTGATGGTGTGTCTTGAGATTTTTCCAAACAAAAAAGTGTCTCTTAGCTCCAACAAGGTTGAAAAACACTGATCTATCTTAACAAATATCCTTCATTAATCGCCCTCATTTTTCATGTATTCCCTCGCGAGTTGCCTGAACATAAATGCACGTGGCCTCTAACGCACTCAGCACGCTGTAATTACTACGCAGCAGGACTGAGAAAAGCAGTTTCAGCTGTGAGGAAAACCGTCTTCACGAGACGGAACTTGAATCTGCGGCCGTGACTTGAATCGAAACTTCCGCCGGCAGATTCCCGAGTTAACCCGGCGACAAAAGGAGCATTACGGGTCCTAAAGGAGGCGACGATGTCATACTAATCTCAAAACCGATGGCAAAGTCTGCCCCTACCCCACCCTCCCCTCCCCCCCCCTCCCCCCCCCCCTCCCCCCTCCGGAATCCCATCGCAACAAACCCCAATGTAATAAAACTCCGCTAAGCCGTCCCCGGTGGAGAGCGGCGGCCATTGAAACTCATGTTGTCCCCTCTGGTTGAGCTGTGCTTGTTTACCGAGGGACCCCCCCCCCGCCCCCCCCCCAGGTCTCAAGGGCCAGCTGTGTGTGCGCTGGGGGTTCACTCGGCCTCTTATTTGCTCTCGGATCGGTCCAAATGAAGCAGATCTAATTCTACACAGATTACACAACCGCTTCCCCGCTGCAGTGGAGTTAATGGGATTTCTGGTTTAATAATTCTCTATAGTCGTGGAGGAGGAGGAGGAGGGGGAGGGGGGGGGGGGGGGGGGTGGAACCACCTGTTGGACCTGATCTGAAGAAGTCAGAGCAAGTCACTGGACGAGCCTCGGTCAAATCCCCCCCCCCCCCCCCCCCCACCACCACCACCACTTCATTCCTGCATTTCAAAAGACGGGACCCAGACGACAAAGAGAAACAAGAATTCCTCTTCAAAATGAAAGCGGCGTCTTGAATGACTCCGTCATTAGAGCGTCATTAAAGTCCGACGGCGGCGGCGGCGGTGGCGTCTCCGGTCGGGGTGGGTGGGGGGGGTACGGGGGGGGGGGGGGGGGGGGGGACATGGAGAACACAGCGCGGTGGTTTGAACAGGCCCGTCAAGCATTCAGCCTCTCGGCCCCACAAGTACTTTGCTTTTTGACTTAAGTCTCGCGAGGCGGAGATGAAAGTTTTCCTCCCGGCGGCTCCCTTTGGCCGCCGCCCCGCTTAATTTGTCGTCGCACAATGAGTCCGTGCTCGTCCACAGATCCGTGTGCGGAGGGTCAATTATATCCGCCATCTACCCCCCCCCCCCCACCCCTCCACCCCCCCACCCCCCCGGGACACCGGCTCACCACCGCGACGCTACGACACAAAGACGGTGGGACGCTTTGTTTCACAGGCACTGGCCTGTTTCTTCAATAACACACACACACACACACACACACACACACACACACACACACACACACACACACACACACACACACACACACACACACACACACACACACACACACACACACACACACACACACACACACACGACGCTCCGGTCGGCCGGAACAAGAACAATATGGTGAGAAATTCACATAAATAAGTTGTGAAATTTGGTCAAAAAGGCTCATCTAGGTTGTAACTGCCCCCCCCCCCCCCCTGCCGCCCCCCCCCCCCCCCCCCCCGCTCCCCCCCCCCCCCTCCATGGCAGTGAGGTGAGGTGAGGCTCCGCCCCCTCTGGACTCAGGTTGACATGGTAAGAAGTGAGAAGAGCTTCTTCATCAACTGGTAAAGCTTCATATCATCAACATTCCTCGTCCAGTCACACTGGCAACAACACAAACATAAACAAACATAAACACAAACATAAACACTGGAACATGTTTGTCCTACGAGGAAAGTTTCCTTTATAGAGACGACAGAGCTCCTTCTTCTGTCCAAGCTCTTCATTTTCACTGAAAACTCATTAAAATGCAGAGATTTAATTTTTGACCGACGGTAAAAATTCTTAAATTTATATTCTGGTGATTTAATCCATTTTAATAAAGGTCGTCTATCAAAATGAGAAGAAAATAAATATTATTTTAGCCAAAAAATGTAGTTTTCACATACACATACAGATCAACACACGTTTTTTTCTACTTACTCAGCAAATAACCGATAAAATACTTGATCAACAGAGATAAAACTTGTTGATTATATCTGTCTCTGTGTCTCTGTGTGTCTTTCTCTCTGTCTCTGTGTCTGTCTCTGTCCATCTCTGTCTCTCTCTCTTTCTGTCTCTGCTTCTGTCTCTGTGTCTCTCTATGTCTCTCTTTCTGTCTCTGTGTCTCTCTGTCTGTCTTTCTGTTTCTGTCTCTGTGTCTCTCTGTGTCTCTGTGTGTGTCTCTGTCCATCTCCGTCTCTCTCTCTCTCTGTCTCTCTCTCTCTGTCTCTGTGTCTCTCTGTCTCTGTCCATCTCTGTCTCTCTGTCTGTCTTTCTGTTTCTGTCTCTGTGTCTCTCTGTGTCTCTGTCCATCTCTGTCTCTCTCTCTTTCTGTCTCTGCTTCTGTCTCTGTGTCTCTCTATGTCTCTCTTTCTGTCTCTGTGTCTCTCTGTCTGTCTTTCTGTTTCTGTCTCTGTGTCTCTCTGTGTCTCTGTGTGTGTCTCTGTCCATCTCTGTCTCTCTCTCTCTCTGTCTCTCTCTCTCTGTCTCTGTGTCTCTCTGTCTCTGTCCATCTCTGTCTCTCTGTCTGTCTTTCTGTTTCTGTCTCTGTGTCTCTCTGTGTCTCTGTCCATCTCTGTCTCTCTCTCTCTCTGTCCATCTCTGTCTCTCTGTCTGTCTCTGTGTCTCTCTGTCTCTGTCCATCTCTGTCTCTCTGTCTGTCTTTCTGTTTCTGTCTCTGTGTCTCTCTGTGTCTCTGTCCATCTCTGTCTCTCTGTCTGTCTCTGTGTCTCTCTTTCTGTCTCTGTGTGTCTCTCTGTCTGTCTCTGTGTCTCTCTGTCTGTCTCTGTGTCTCTCTGTGTCTCTCTGTGTGTCTCTCTGTGTCTCTCTGTCTGTCTCTGTGTCTCTCTGTGTGTCTCTCTGTGTCTCTCTGTGTGTCTCTGTGTGTGTCTCTGTCCATCTCTGTCTCTCTCTCTCTCTGTCTCTCTCTCTCTCTGTCTCTGTGTCTCTGTCCATCTCTGTCTCTCTGTCTGTCTTTCTGTTTCTGTCTCTGTGTCTCTCTGTGTCTCTGTCCATCTCTGTCTCTCTGTCTGTCTCTGTGTCTCTCTTTCTGTCTCTGTGTGTCTCTCTGTCTGTCTCTGTGTCTCTGTGTCTCTCTGTGTGTCTCTCTGTCTGTCTCTGTGTCTCTCTGTGTGTCTCTGTGTGTCTCTCTTTGTCTGTCTCTTTGTGTGTCTCTGTGTGTGTCTCTGTGTGTGTCTCTGTGTGTCTCTTGTCTTCCAGCAGGAGCACTAGACACACCACAGCTCTGGGTTCAGGAATTTTCCAGCACTACGAAAGACAAATGTGCGAGAATTGATGAAATATATGATCGATCCTCGTCTTCCTGCATTTATTTATTTACTTATTTTTCTTTTATAATTTTGCGGTGTGGCTTAAATTGAGGTGAACTCTATTTCTACACTTCGTAAACTTAAAAAAAAGAAAAGAAAAAAAAAAAAGCTGCTTCTCAAAAATGTTGAACTTGTAATAAAAGTTGCCAGGTTTGCATCTGAAACCCTTAAAAAAAAACAAAAATCTGACCAACTTAAGTCAGTGACATTGCATTGATGGAAAATCTAGGGGGGGGGGGGGGGGTCCTCCATCACATCGGCTCACATTTGAATAAATGAATGTGAATTTTTGGGGGATATTTCTCACAAGGGGAGTTTTTTCTTCTTCTTCTTTTTTTACTCAAAGACTTCAAAGCGACATGTTTTCACCACAAACCTGCTGGAAAGTGGGATTTAAAAAAAAAAAAAAAAATTAATTCTTCCTTAATCTCATTACTCCCTTCGCTGTTTTCATACCTGTGTTTAAAAAAGAAAAAAGAAAAAAGAAAAAAAAAAACCCTGAGATCAATTATATTTGCCTCACTTTTCCAGCGGCTTGTTGTCACTCTGCCATCTGCAGAGCAGCATGTTCCGGCACAATGCACCGCTTTCAGGATGGAGAGAGAGAGAGAGGGAGAGAGGGACAGAGAGAGAGAGAGAGAGAGAGAGAGAGGGGTCTTTTCTCCTCCTCTCTCGCCCCTGATTCAGGCCTTTCTTCCTCCTCCAGAGTGGCCCGTTGATGAGGTTAGCCTAATCAGATTAAGTCAACTCGCATTGCTCTCTGCAGTTTGTTTTCCTTCCAAAGGCGTCCCTGACATCTCCTATACTTTTTTTTTTTTCTTCTTTATCCTCCTCTTGGCACTTTTCATCCCCCCCCCCCCCCCCCCCCCCAAAAAAAAGAAGCCTTTCAGTGGCAGTCCCAATGGACTCCTTTATAAACAGCGGTGATATAGCTTCTTTAGAATGGGTCACTTCACTGCAATACATGGGAAAAACGCCTTTAAAGTTGTGCAGTGACGCATTTGGACATTTCCACCGGTTTCGCCAGAGATTAGGTAAACACAAAGCACCAAATCACATTTTGGGGGTGATGGGGGGGGGGGATTGGCTGGAACCTTTAATTTGATCCTTAAATAAATGTGTGTTTTTTTCTGTGTGTATGTAAACTACAAGGCTAATTCAATCTGGACCTTTCATGCAGGAGCCGGCCTGTTTTCATGGCTGACGTGTTAATCTGTCCTAAAGTGAAATAAATACGATATTCTGGACGTGATTGTCGTATCTAATGGATATAAATGAGGGGAAACTGCGTCAGAGCGGCGGTTCTCAGTGGTCGGAGCCACGTCAAGTCACATTGAATGAAGATGGTTGCACAAAATGCAAGATAGATGAAGGACAATCAACATTAACACAGAAAAAAACAAAAAAAAAAACATTTATATCAGGGGTGTTAAAGAAGAGGCCTGAAGCTCCCATCCAGACGACGTCATTGTAAAAACACAGAAAATGTCAAAGGACCAGATAAATCACGTTAAATGAAAATATTCGATGCAACAGGTGAAGAAAATAAACATTAATAGAGGTAAAAATATGATTTATATCAGGAGTGTCAAACATAATAAGAATATTTGCATGTTTTTTGGGGGGATATTTCACAGTGTTTTATATTTTGTAGTGTCTTTTGGATTTTGTAGTTTTTTCTGTAATTTGTAGTGTTTTTATTGGATTTTGTAGTGTTTTCTAAAGTTTTTCTTGTTTTCTAAAGTTTTTCTTGTTTTCTAAAGTTTTTCGTGTTTTCTAAAGTTTTTCGTATTTTGTAATGTTTTTCTTGTTTCTTAAGTTTTTCGTGTTTTCTAAAGTTTTTGTGTTTTCTAAAGTTTTGCGTGTTTTGGAAAGTTTTTCGTGTTTTCTAAAGTTTTTCTTGTTTTCTAAAGTTTTGCGCGTTTTCTAAAGTTTTTAGTGTTTTCTAAAGTTAATAGCGTTTTCTAAAGTTTTTCGTGTTTTCTAAAGTTTTTCGTGTTTTCTAAAGTTTTGTGTGTTTTCTAAAGTTTTTCTTGTTTTCTAAAGTTTTTCGTGTTTTCGAAAGTTTTTAGTGTTTTCTAAAGTTTTTCTTGTTTTCTCAAGTTTTGCGTGTTTTCTAAAGTTTTAATTGTTTTCTAAAGTTGTTCGTGTTTTCTAAAGTTTTTTGTGTTTTCCCATTCAAGTCCACTGCAGATTCAGGTCATAAAAGACACAAACATTACTCGCACTTTATTGATAATCTGCACCAGGTGTCAAAGTGGATCTTCCAGGAAACAAGTTGCTCCTCGTGTATTTTAGTTTTCTGCTTTCAGCCTTGATCAGATTGACGAGCAGTTAAAAGCCTGAATGTGAGGAACCTCCGGGTCGTCGTCAGCCGAGGGCTGGAACTCGACTCCCCCTCTAAGAACAAGCCCACAAAGACAATGAGCACAATGAGTACAGAGGAGGTCCCCCCCCCCCCTTTAGAACACACTGAGTGAATGGGGGGGGCTGTAGGAGTATTTCAGGCTAATGGATCAGAGAGACTGTCCACATAATTACATTACAGCGTTTCAGCAGGCCTTTGAGCCGCCACACCGCCACACCGCCGCTACTCATTCAGCGCCGCGCGCAGGAATGTGCTATGACAGATATCACCCCCCCCCCCACACACACACACACACACACACACACACACACTGCCCCCCCCCCCCCCCCCGTACGCACAGCCACGAGGGTTTAAAACAGAAGGAGGCTGGTGGAAGACAAAGGCTCAAACCTGGAGGCAGAAGAAAATAAAAACTGTAGGAAGTGATGAAGATGAACAGGAAGTGATGAAGATGAACAGGAAGTGTTGAAGATGAACAGGAAGTGTTGAAGACGCCGGAAGCGATGAAGATGCAGGAGGTGATGAAGATGAACAGGAAGTGTTGAGATGAACAGGAAGTGATGAAGATGAACAGGAAGTGTTGAAGATGAACAGGAAGTGATGAAGATGAACAGGAAGTGATGAAGATGCAGGAAGTGTTGAAGATGAACAGGAAGTGATGAAGATGCAGGAGGTGTTGAAGATGCAGGAAGTGTTGAAGATGAACAGGAAGTGATGAAGATGCAGGAGGTGTTGAAGATGCAGGAAGTGATGAAGATGAACAGGAAGTGATGAAGATGC